>NC_082388.1:20102471-20237471 GCF_031168955.1 Gadus macrocephalus | reverse complement strand
AAACCCATATACAGACTTTACTAGATAATTTCTGTACAAGTGTTTTTTCTCCATTTTACCTTTGTATTAATCACTCCCAAAATAATTTGTATTCATGGTTTTGTTGTTTTGTATTATTATCATCACTTAGATATTTTATGAGGAAATAACAGTCTGCGAAATAAAGCGTTACCCAAACCATTATATATGTACACTACTACTGATATCTCCTGCCATCTTACACTGTAAGTGCTGTTGCTTGGGTTTGGATAGTCGGTGTGCTAATCCGCCGGTTTTACGTCAGGCGCGAAGCGGACCACCCCAGTGGTCCGGCGGGGCTCGGGTCTTACCACGAGAGGTTCTGACTCTCCTCCGGCAGCACCCTGGGCACCACGATGATCGGCTCGGAGACCCTCGTCATGAGCTTCCCTTTAGCGCACAGTTTACATACCAACGAAGAAGAAGAAAGAGGGAGAGAGAGACAGAGAGAGAGCGAGAGAGAGACAAAAACACAAACACAGGATGAGGCATATCTCCAGATCATCGACATCTGTGTGGCTGAGCACTCTTTAAGCACTCATTCGGGATGATAGATGTGGAGAGAATGACTATAGAACAGAAAGTAGTCATTGGTACTTTTGAAAAGTTGAATTAAACCATGGGGATCCTGTTGGCATTTGCCAAGAATCCACACTCAAAGGTTTAACAATCTAAATTTGTATTGGTTTGTATCTTTATAACCGGATGGTTTAAAGTTAATCCAAGTTGCATTCGTATTATATATAGCTATATAGTATCAAATACAGCAAGGACATTACAGACCATTCTCTTTATAGTCTTCTTCAAAAGAGCCAGCCGGAGCCAGTTCCAATTCATACTTACCCTCAGTTGAATTTAACAATGAAAAGTATTCAATACTTTAAACACTCAAGAGATAATACCCCAAAAACTGTTGAATGGAACGAAAAAATTGAGTGAAAAAATGTGTTTCCAGTGAAGAAGAAAGTAAAACGATTCAAGATTCAACAAAAAATTGAAGATAAGTTTCACAGAGTCCAATATAACAAATCATCGGCAGAAAATGCATAGTAGGTAAATCTTAAAATCGGAAAGGGTCGGATGATCCCTCCATTGTGATCATCAAAAAATTAAACAATTCAACCATCATATTCATGCAACCGTGCAATGGGTTACGCCCGGCATCCTGGCTTCATCCCAGTCCACAACGGGCAGATGTTTCGCGGATGACCAGCGATGACTTGAGAGAACCCAAGGCTTCCTGCGCATAAGCAACGTAAGATGGCCTTGCATCTTGCATGTAGGACAGAGCCGGCATGCATTGCAGAGAGACCCATTTCCTCCCGGACACTATAGTTTCCATATGGAAGAAAATACATGCGATGTCTATTTTTAGTTGAATGTATGAATGGGCATTCTGGAGTGTTGGGCGTGTTCACGTACATGAAAGACGAAATATCGGAACCTCGCTTGGATCGAGTATGCGATCGGTGACCACAGAGACGCAAGTGTGCTGCTGTGACAATAAACTTGGAAGGGTTCGGCTCCTTCTTGGGCATGTATGAATGGGAATGGGTGGTAATTGGGGCTTGCGGTTGTTGTTGTTGTTGTTGTTGTTGTCGGTTTCTTGTTGTGTTGTAGTAATTTGTCATTACCTGGGATCTGGTAGCGTACAGCCCCACAGGTGTTGCTTTAGGGTCTGCACCCAGCCAATGTCTCGGATTGGCTGGCAGAGTTGTATGTAGTGGTGCTGTTTTAGCACAACCCTTTAAATGAATCAGAATGTCACTCATTAGCACTCTGAAACACAATGCTCAAACAGCAAGACTTACTCAAACATAGGCCATCCATGTTACCTGAAGATAAGGGGTTAATTACGATGGGTTTCATTCAATATCTTAACATATCAAACACATCTGATGTTAAATTAAATATGTAACGTGTATACATCATTGCATTATTTGTGTAAATATGGCCAGGCTCATAGAGAATCACATGCCTTTTTATTCTGGAATTTGGTTCTTGGACTTTTGTTACATGCATGTTGCTACCCAATTTGAACGAGTGGTCTGAATATATTCAGTGCCTGAATCATATTTTCTTCAGTTCCCCACGTGAACGCAATATGCATGAAGCTGAAAAGCCATAAGAACTTATGCCAGAATATGGTACCAGTATTAAATATGCAAAAAATAATAGTGAGCAAGAGCGAAATTCTCTTCCATGTGGATGATAATCATTAAATGATATGATCTATCTCACCAAGGTAAGGAGTGGAAGAGGTGAAGCATACGAGCACATATCTGCAATCTTAGCAGTGCTATCTCTGTATTTCTCAACAAAAGACCCAAGAACACACTGCTTTTTTTCTACTTTTGGCATTTATTTGTGCATTTCATTAAATATATGCAACACAAGCACGTCACAGTAAAATATATATGTATATATATTTCTTGCCCAACACGTCACTTTCTTTACCACACTTTCTATCCTGGTTTGCCTAAGAATGATAATAATTAATAATGACTATAATAATAGCCCCGTAAGTGATCTAACCACTGTTTGCATACACTTCCCCAAACCGGACCCTCACACAAGCCTCCCCTGGAAACCAAAGGCTACAAAATGACAATGAGCCTCATGCTTTATGGTGTCACATGATCAGCCATGGTGTCACATGATCAGCTATGGTAGCGGTGGTAATGATAAATATAGATAGAAATGGTCAGTGTCACCCTTTGGAATGGGTCACCGAGCGATGCAGGTTGGCAGAGGTGATGGAAAACAGTGTACCGGGTGCCCTCGTAGGAGGCGGTGGTGGCAGGGTGGTGGTGGTGGTGGTGGGTGAGGGTGCCGAGTTGGGTGAGGGTGCTGAGTTGGGTGAGGGTGCTGGAGTGGGTGATTGAAGTGGGGCGGGGTACAGTGATGGGCGAGCCATGAGGAAGGGCAGGCCTTTCACAATGTACAATGCTCTGCCATTGTGGTCTAAACCTCGACAAAACCAAGGGGCGTAAACAAAATGAAAGTTCCTTCAACGCTAAGACGTACTGAAAACAGCCATTTAGCCATGTGTTGCGTAAGACCTAAGCCCATGCAGAGCTCTGTCGGCCATATTAAGATATATACAATAAGTTACTGCAAAAATACAACTAGCTTTTTACCTTTCTTACTTTGGACACACAAATTTGAAATATCGTATTATTCGGCATACTTTGGTATACCTCTCATCGCCAAGCATTTGCAAGCTGTTTTCAAATTGCCCAACCTGGCAAAATAATCGAACCCCATTCCCTTACACTACACAATGGAAAGTGCTCCTGGTTCAACTATCAGCCATTGTCCAACAAAAACATGGGCTTATTGTAAGACAAGCAGAATAACATGCAGTCGGAAGAAAGAACAATGAACAGCAAAGTCAGAGTCCACAAAGACTGCATTCAAACTCAGCATAACATAGATGATGCCTCATATCATTACTGGGGTGTAAAAGGATGAATATTTTGATGAATAAGTCATCCTTAACCAAGAAAATAGGATAGATCCTTCCCTCTACAAACACATACATATAGGTGAGTGAGGTTACCACTAGATTAAGTTGTTGCATTTAAAGGGTTCATGTGTAGCGAATTCTATAGGTCACAGTTCACCCTAGCTGTGTGTGTGTGTGTGTGTGGGGGGGAGGGGGGGGGGTTGTGTGTGTGTGTGTGTGTGTGTGTGTGTGTGTGTGTGTGTTGCTGTGCACTTAATATGTCTTGTCAATAAAGATTATGAATGGGAGAATTTACAGGCGGCTATGGCCAGTACTATTGTCAGCATCAAAAGGACAAGTCAAAGTTATATCATTACCTTAACTTTGCAATTGACAAAACCGTCATCAGCATGTTAACGTGTTCTGCAAACGACGGGACAGTACATGCATCAGACGAGGGCTCCCAGCTGGGTGGGGGGCCGTACGGTGAGCCTTATCAGAAACAGTGAGCTGTGACCTTGAACACAACAACCCCTTGTGAGGAGCCAATCTCGTGTAAATGTCGCGGGATGGAAGCTACGCGAGCTAGCGATGAGCACAACGAACACACCACTTGAATTCAACTAAGCACCACTTGATGTTGTTGGTTGAGAGCTATTCAGTTCTTTACACAATGCAAAAAAACAAAACAATGATAAAACAACAAAGCATTTCCGTCAAACATCATCAGTCCGGCTTGTTGCTCTGCATTCACAGCCACGCAGAGAGCAGTAGAGAGACGGAGAGAGGCAGAGCAGGCTACATGACCAAGCATGGAACCACTTGCCAAGCTGCACATCTATCAAAGATGTCAGGAGGAGTTGCTTTGCTCGTCATTGTTATTATTATTATGAGACGTACACAGAGGTTGGTTTCCATGGCGCCAAATTAGAGATCCATTATTCTCCTGACAAACCCTTGATAGACGCAAACAAAGCAAACCTGCCTCGTCGATGGATGTCAACTTTGCAGAATTGTTTGTTGATGGACCCATGCAAAACAGTACAAGAGACCCATCCTGTGGCTAGCCAGGCAGCTGGTAGCCTTGGCAACCAAAAGATGAGGCAGCGCGGGAGCAGAGGGGGGTGGGGGGGGGGGGGGGGGGGGGGGGGGGGGCGACGGAGGAAGTGGAGGCTCCTGCCCGGCAATGACATCATGTCCTGTTTAGATTATAGGATACATTTAATTTGTGCAGCTTAAGCACACGCACAGCCAAGAGGTAGTGGTTACTTTGCAAGGTTAAACGGAGAGCCAGAGAGAGAGAGAGAGAGGAGAGAGAGAGAGAGAGAGAGAGAGAGAGAGAGAGAGAGAGAGAGAGAGAGAGAGAGAGAGAGAGAAGAGAGAGAGAGAGAAGAGAGAGAGTGAGAGAGAGAGAGAGAGAGAGAGAGAGAGAGAGAGAGAGAGAGAGAGAGAGAGGGAGTGAGAAATGAGAGCGGAGGGGCTTGAAGGGGGAGGAAGTGAAATAGCCAATTAGAGAGTGAGAGAGTGGAGGGAGGCAGAGGTGTGAGAACAAGAGGTGTGTATGCTCACCCCCCACCCCCACCCCACCCCCCCTCCCCAAAGAAAAAGAGAAAGAAAGGATAGAAGTAGTGCTAAATGTTTTTTTACTCTTTTGCCTCAGCCAGTTTGTTTGTTCATCTCTTTACTTTTCTCCTTGTCCCCCGGGGCAGCGGGGGCCCGGCTGGCCCCTCCTCCGGGGCCTTCTTCTTGGACCCCTTCAGCACGGCGCCCTGCTTGTCCTGCCTGGCCTTCTTCACCGGCTTGCCCGGGCCCCCGGCCGTCTTGGCGGCGCCGCCGGCCTTCTTGGGCTTGGTGCGGGTGGCGCTGTACCTGTCCGACTGGGAGCCATGAAGAGCCGGGGGTCAGTGAGAAGCCCGCAACCCTCCATCCCTATCACTGCTGGGATCTGATCGTAACTACGATCCCCAGTCGAACGACACATTCCACATGTACAACGAGCTACGAGAACTTTTAAATTAGTATTTTCCTGCTTTTGATATTCATGTGCACCACTGCTACTCATGAAAGATACAATGTAAATGGCACCCTTGTGATGTGATTTCCTACTGCCCTCTCGGCTCTCTGTCCATCTGTCGTGCTGCAGCCCTTGGATTGTGGGAGCCACTCCACTTTTAAATGAATTCTTTGATCGTTCTCAACCTCACATGCAAGTTGCTCTCTCCAGAAATCCACAGCCAACATCTTGCAACTGCAGAGGATAACAAGGAGTGGCCAGGGGGAACCAATGAGGTGGTGGGGCCTCACCTGTTTACTGGGGTCCAGGTAGGGTTCGCTGTACAGGCTGCGTATCCTCCGGCGCTCAAGGGCTTTGTTGTCGGCCGGCTGGGGCTTGGACTGCACACCCTGGTAGGAGTTGCTGTAGCTGGTCTCCAGGTTGGGCCTGTCGTCAGGCGGCAGGTACTGGGACTTGGCTCGGATCATCTTGGTTGGCTTCACGTCCTTGTAGGCCTTGAACTCCGTGCTGTGGGGGGAACGGGGGGGCGGCGGAAATTGGCGATAGGAGATCATCAATCGAATTGCAACTATGTCAACATTGCAAATATTAAATGATGATGAAACACAGCTGAATCGTGCAGAGTAGCTGTAGGACTCGGAACACAAGCTGTTAAGGTTATTGAATCACAGAGAAGCCGGGGTTGTGAAGGAGGATGTGAACACAAGCATTTTGTTTTTGCGTGTTTTAAAAGTTAAAACATTGCTTGAAATCCTTTGTCAAGGCAGAATGCTGTTTCGTCCTTCTGTGTCCAGACAGAATGGCCAGGTAAGGAACTGGACTTGGACTCACATGAAGAGTGAGATGGAGGGATCTGGGTTAAAGCCTGTGTTCCCTTGGTGTATAATATATCACGGTTTGACTTGGAGGACTGCAGGTGTCTGCTGTTCTGTAGGAAGCCATTGTTACCGCGTCAGAACCAAATCAGTTCTGTACAGATTGAAAAACTCAAGTCATTGTACCCCTTTTATTTCTGATGACTGATCAATACAAATTTTGTATTTTGCACCTCATGTACTTTGCACCAATGTCTCCATATCTTCCAATCCCAACTCACATACATTTGGTTTATCTTAATTTGATCAAATGCAGTCTTACGCCAGTGTGTGTAATTCTTAAAAGTTTCTCATAGAAAAATATCTTCTGGGATTGTTTTATGAATCAGATTAACAAGATCGCACAATGTCACATAACATTAAAAAAGGACTAAGGGTTAGAAACGGTTCCTTTGGACATTTTTTTACTAACTTTAAAGCAGCGCATTTTGTTATTCTCATTTGAACTAGAATAGTAAACAGGGACTTATCAGCATTTTGCAAACAACCCACCTCTTCGAAAGCGCGACTGCATCGTTGTTCTTTGCTTTGTTGTAATTTATTACATGACAGGCGCTGAATAAAGACCAATGCTTTTCAAGCATATTTGCTTAAAAACAGCAATTGTTCAAAAAACTCCAACCCCCACAAATGCAAACAATGTACGGTTCCCCGTTCCGCTGAACTGGCAAGTGAAAAGCCCACTGTTTCATTCTCCCACAAAGGCAACGCCAGTGATGGGAAGGACTGAATTAAGGGAATCTATTATTAAGGCGGATACAGCATAGAGAGAGAGAGAGAGAGAGAGAGAGAGAGAGAGAGAGAGAGAGAGAGAGAGAGAGAGAGAGAGAGAGAGAGAGAGAGAGAGAGAGAGAGAGGGCGAGAGAGAGACACACAGCAGGAACACTGTACTCATTAGGCAAGTCAGCACCAATATGAAATAACATAGAAATCCATAATGCTGTGGAGAAAGATTGTAGTTGTGGGAGTCTCAGCTCAGTGGAGAGGAAACAGCATTGAAGGTTGTCGGCCAAGGTCTCTGCTGAGAGAGAACGGAGCTTTGATATTGGTGTGTGTTCGACACTAAGGGCCTGGCATCCTGTGGTGACTGTGCAAAAAATACAAAACAAACGGCAGGATTTTTTTTAATATGAAGAATAAATAGACTATAGAAAAATATTAGTAGATCATTCGAATATAACCAATGAAACTTTTCTATTTTATCCATTTTTGCTTTTATTTTTCAATGTAATTTACTTTAATTATCCTAATCCGCATCTTAATTTCTTATATTTCATATCTTCTGTGGTGCTCATGACTTAATAACAACATTGTACATGACTTTGATGTAATCCATCATGAAATGTGTTTCCAATGTGTCAGACATTCTGCCGTGTCACCCAAAGGTCCCGTCTCGGAGTGATACATTACATCCATCTCATTTTATATTATCTAATGTACTTCTATTCACAATGTAATTCTTTTCATAAATCTCCAGTAACTTACGCAATAATCTTCACATGTCAGAACAATATAAAAGTCAGTGATGAGTGAAATGTTGTTATGTCATCTTAATGGCTGCTGGATGGAGCCTTAAAGGGGAGAGGTAGCAAACTCGGAGACGGATTTCACAAGAGGACTGGAGTCCATTTTTACAGTAATGCTGGACTGGGCCAAGATACTGCCGAACCAGACAAGTTACACAACCATGTCCGTAGCCCATGGCCAAGTCAAACAGGAGATGCAGTGTGCGATAAAGCATTGCGCGTGTATGTGTCTGTGTGTGTTTGTGTTGAGAGAGAGAGAGGGGTGGGTGGGGGGGGGGGGGGGGGGGGGGAGATGATAAAGATAGTATGAGAGCACATGGGGAAGGCAGTGTCATACACCGGTCTGCACAGCGGCATGGCTGCTGGTCACGCACGTATGACAAAACAATCCTGCCAGTGTCTCTAAGGTCAGCCTGTACTTGGTACTTGGTACTGTACTTGGTACAGCCTGTACTTGGTACTGTACTTGGTACAGCCTGTACTTGGTACTTGGTACTGTACTTGGTACAGCCTGTACTTGGTACTTGGTACTGTACTTGGTACTTGGTACTGTACTTGGTACTTGGTACTGTACTTGGTACAGCCTGTACTTGGTACTTGGTACTGTACTTGGTACAGCCTGTACTTGGTACTTGGTACTGTACTTGGTACTGTACTTGGTACTGTACTTGGTACAGCCTGTACTTGGTACTTGGTACTGTACTTGGTACAGCCTGTACTTGGTACTTGGTACTGTACTTGGTACAGCCTGTACTTGGTACTTGGTACTGTACTTGGTACTGTACTTGGTACTTGGTACTGTACTTGGTACAGCCTGTACTTGGTACGTGTGTAGTGCAGGGTTAAATACAACGCTTCCACCAGCACCGTTAGTTCTGCTGTGTAAACTCTGCAAAGCGTCCACTGCTTGAGTGGCCAAAGAGTACCGATGTGTCCATTTTCTCAAATGAATCAGGATGTAGTTGTTATGCTTGTTGTCTTTTACAGTCATTCTGCCGTTCCATCTAAGCACAAGGGGAAAGCTATTGATTTTGGACTCTTGCATAGAATAGGTGATGGTCATCCTCCACTTGCACTTAATGAATCTCCAAAAAACGATATTTCTACTATAATCTTCATTCAAGTTTCATGAAACAATAAGCCCAATGCTACATGAGAGGAGCTTAGTGAGCTGCAGTGGTGGACAACAGATACTGGATAAAATCCTCCCTATTGGTCTAAGTCAGAGTTGCTCCGACGGTTTGATTCTCATCGAATTTTAACTCTGACTGGAAACCAATTTGTTCTCCTCATCAAGCAGAACAATAATCTCCCTGACCACAGCCAGTGTTCATAACCTCTTTTTTTGTGTTCAGACTTTCCCTTTTTTTTTTGCTCCTTTTCTCAAACAAAGTTATGAGAAGAGTGTTGTTGCCATGGGTTACGTCTCCATGTGCCCGGCTACGCCATCACCCTCCTTTATCCCTCTTCCTGTGGGGTAGAGAGACGCTTTAGAACGCAACCTTCAAGGGACAGTGTGTGTGCATGAATGTGTGCGTGCGCGTGTTTGTGTACGAATGTGTGCGCGCATGTGTGTGTGTGAATGTGTGTGTGCTTGCGTGTGTGTGTGTGTGTGTGTGTGTGTGTGTGTGTGTGTGTGTGTATGTGTATGAATGTGTGCACCCATGTGTGTGTGTGTGCGTGTATGTGTATGTGTGTGTGTTTCTGTGTGTGTGTGCGCTGCTAAAGGGTCCTCCGCTAGGACTATAAACTGGCATGGACCGGATTTGGCAGCGGGCCAGTGTACCACACCGCTGAGCTTCACGCCACAATGTTCCAGAAAGGTCTGAACTACGGCCAGTTCCTCCGGACTCCCTCGACTCCGTGGGGGCGCTCACAATGTTGAACCACTAGAACGGCAGAAAATCATCCGCTGTGGCTTAAACATGGTGCAATCACATCCACTCAGGCCGTCTGAGGAGGATATCACCACTGGGGATGGTTGAGAGATGAATAGAGAGGAAGGAATCCTCTTTGTTGTTTATTTATTTATTAATTGATTGCACATACTCCACATAAAAGTCCAAGAGTTATCGTTCTCTCTTTCACTCAAGGCCCCCAGCACTGGGAGTGCCTCTCAGAATGTGTTGGAACTCGCCTGTTTTGTATTTATGTATTCATGGTATATAATATTGATCCATTTTTATTTGTAAGCCAGAGATGATTTGGAAATATGATCATGTTAAATGACTGACCTTTCTCACTGTCTTCTGTGTGTGTGTTCATTGATTGAAGCCTTTTAGCATGCAAGGCCATGGTGCCTCCTGGCTTACCTTAAACAGCAACCTTATCTAAATCTGATCTCTCTCTCTCTCTCTCTCTCTCTCTCTCTCTCTCTCTCTCTCTCTCTCTCTCTCTCTCTCTCTCTCTCTCTCTCTCTCTCTCTCTCTCTCTCTCTCTCTCTCTCTCTCTCTCTCTCTCTCTCTCTCTCCTGTAACTGCAGTGTAGTGTAAACTATCCATTGTGATTATTCACAGGTGACCCTGCTACCAGAGGTTTTCATGCCAGAATAGGAAACAAGGCAAGACCAAGACAACCAGACATATAACACATAGCTTTCGATGGCTTTAGCTATTTGATGCAACAACCAAAGTTGTCATTTAGAACCTCATGTCATCAAACTACCTTCTCAACTTCTATCATTGGTTTGACTAAAGACTGAAGAATAATAGACTGGAATGAGTGCAACTGAGGACCTGAGGCCGTATAAACACTGGGCTATGTTGGCACACGAAAGAGGATCATTTTTAAATCCAAAACCGCGCTACTCTACCAAAAATAACTGCAGTGTGTTGTGTCAGATCAGAATGGCCGCATTAAACTTTTTTTCAAAATAGGTTTTGTGTCTGGGATTTCTAACCTTAAAATGAGGGATGAGACTTAAAACCCTATCCAATGGAAGGCAGATGGGTCTTTTTTTTTACTGTCTTCCGTGAGGCGGGACATAGCTTTTCAAAAAGGTGAAGGGTTTGTGTCGCGTTGTCTAGGGTAGAGCTTCGTCTTAATCGAAATCCGGCAAAACCCAAAGCTAGCTGTCGACCTGGCTGTCGACCGTGCTATGAGATACAGTGGAGAATAGGGCAATGTATTTGGATAAAAACTGGATGATCCGAGCCAAGTCCCAGAACCAGCCGCATGATGACAGGCCCAACCTTGAGACCACTATGCCTACAGGGGGGTGTGCAGTCCAAGCACCAGCCAGCCGACAACAAAGCCCTGGAGCACCGGAGGATACGCAGCCTGTACAGTGAACCCTACCTGGACCCCAGGAAGCAGGTGAGACCCCACCACCTCGTTGGTTCCCCCTGGCCACCCCTAGTTTCCCCTTCAGTTGCAAGAGCATGACTGTGATTTTTTTTCTTTTTTTTTCATTTGAAGGGCAAATTAACTGCACACACATTCAGAAGGAATTAGGTGATCACATTGAATAAATAGGGTGTTTATAGTTTTTATTGTATGAGGAAAATATCAATATCAATGTCTTTGTCTTAGTCGCCCTATTCTCTGGGCTCCAGAAAGCACAGCAATTTTGTTCTCTCACTACTCTGTTCTGTCCCGATCCGTCACCCCATCTCTGATTTATAGTCCTCTCTTTGTAGTGTATGTTACTGTTTTTATGTGACCTATATTGCACCTTGTGAAGTGCTATGAATGTACCAGCAGCACTCCTGCCAGCTATGCAGCACCTAGTGGCTCTCATCATTCTTCTCTGCCTTGTTGCCCCTTTAACAGACAGGACATTTATTTCGGGGAATAATTCTTCTATGTGACCGCTGAGGGATGGTAAAACCAATGAAAAAGAGACCTGAGGATTTAACAGCAACCATGTCACCTGTAGCAACCGGTATATTTGAACGTAGAGCCTTGTTGAAACAGGAGGTTATCTAAAAAATGACCTTTTAAACACAAAATAAATAAATTGCACATACATAGCCATTGACTCCTTCTGTGCGAGCAGTAGACCCGGGTCAATATGTGTGGAAGGTGAATGAAGGATGTCCAGTAGCCACCATGATTGGACGGTGAGCATCGTCAATGGCAGGCCCTAGCTAGTCCATTGCAGTTAAGTGCACCAGGGTAGACAAGACAGCTGCCCAGAGTGTGTGCGTTGATCTGTACACCATTTTGTGTGACATGGCAATGTTTTTATATACAAGTTCAATTGAGGATACTTTTCACGTTCACTACTTTCCCCATACGATTGAATTAGGCTGACTTGCGAAGTTGAAGGATTGAAGACCCTTAAAAGTGGTGAACAGATTGCTTGGTTTCTCTGAGAGTAAACTCAATGTAGTCGACTTCCCAACCACACAGCGGTGGCACATGGAATGGATGTGTTTTGTAAACGGCAGCTGTTAAACTATCTAGAACCGAATGCTGACTGTAGATAATAAACTGAGCTTAAGGGGGAGACCTCACTAGAACTGACGCATTAAGGAATGAAAAATAAGTACATTTTCGTCAAGCCCAACAACTGGAATTCTATAGCAAGACTTTTGGATGCATTTGAAGGCTCTATCAGAGGATTTAAATAAATTGGAGGGCTAGATTCACGCAAATTTCAAAGATCCAATGACAAACAAATTCATTATTTTTGATAAACTAGCCTACAACTGAACGGGTCCAAGTATGGAGGCATGGAAACAGATAGAAACATTAAAAACATCCTATCCATAGATGAACCATGCATCCAGCACCATCTCTCAGCCACGTCCGGAGGTCTACTGTCTTGCACGTCAGCTGTTCGGATCCATACGTCAGATAGCTGTGGTGTAGGATTCCGGCTATTTCATTCCTTATAGAATAAGAGCTTTATTGATTAAACCATCTGGGGAAAGGGGCGTGGTGACAGTGTAGCATCTTGCAGTCCTACTTCACAGCTGGCTTGGAAGTTCCAGTCGTCATGCTAATAATTGATTGGACAGAGTCTCACCTGATCATAAATGCTTATCAGGTGGTCAATGATCATCGTCAATTGCCACAAATAAATAGAGACAAGGGGACGGTAAGTGTAAACGTACCTGTATGAGCTTCCACCGGTCACTTCCTCCTTTATTTGTCTGTTTAGAGCATCAACTGCTGCCCTGCCTCGGCCCTCTGTTGTGGGCCCTCCTTCAACTTTAATGACCACCTTCTTCTCCCCCTGGGTATTATAATTAACCCGCTTTTTTCTGTAACTTTGGAAAATGTCTTTTTCTTGCACCTGGTCGGCAATGGCGCTCTTCTCCACGCCACCGTCGACCTCGGCGAGCCCGTGTTTGGACTGGTGTCTGGACCGGTCTAAGACCCGATCATCGCCGACGGAGATGGAGCGGGGGGGTTTGGAAATCCAAGGGTGGTCACCTCTTTTGGGGATGGGCCACGGCTTGTAATCCTTTTGATACTGTGTCTCGGTGTTAAAGGGGATCTCCGGGTTGTGGTATTCATTTTTGGGTTTACAGCTAGGCTCGGGGCGAACTCTCCAGTTGCCCTTATAGTCCTGGCGCATCACGGAGCTACTGACCCGCTCCTCCGAGGCGCTCCTCCGCGGTAAGCCAGCCGCGAGGCCCTGCTCTGCCCGGGTGGGCTGCGCAGCTATGGTCACACGCGGGTAATGCGCCTGTTTTTGATGGAGCGAAGGTTGCAGCTGGATGTGCTGCATTTCGGAGACATCAGCATACTTGGTGAAGACCAAAGGCACCGCAATGTCAGCCTTGTCCAGCTGGTTCCAAAGGCGGGACATGCAGCACGCCCTGGTGATGCAGGGCCACGCCATGATCACGGATTTTCGATTGCCTCGATCCAAAACAATTCAATTTGTTACGAATCGCCCCCTATGATCGAAGGGCCCTTGTATCCTGATCTGTGATGTGCAAGAAAAAATCGGTGGTTTTGCGTGGAAATGATTTCCAATGTGTTCAAAGGAAACCACTTAAGACATCCATCGTGCACATCAAAATTGCCTCGCATTAAACAGTAATAAGCTTCTTTTTCGGTCGTTCTTTTCTGCCTGTCTCCTCCTCGGGTCCGGTCCTGTAGCTGCTACACACAGCGAGAATAGAGAAGCCCCGCCCGCCAGCTCAGCATCCACCCTAGATGCTCGGAACGGCACCGGAGGAAAACAACCTGACTCGTTACGCACTCTGCGTCTCATGTGGGAGGGACGCTTTGTAGCTCATCACATCAATTAGGCTGTGATATGCACATAGCCTTTATATTACACTACGTTAAAGATAGGCAATTAGGTAGTAATAATAATAATACAAATAATCAGAGTAAAAATAATTCATAATAGTAAAAATATCATTAGAATTATTATATAAACAATCACAATTGCTGCATAAAATGACCTCTCTCTCTCTCTCTCTCTCTTTGGTAGAGAGAGAAAAAAAAAAAACTTTGGTCAGTTTCCAAATACGGTCAATGCCAGTTTATAGTCCCCAGCAGAGGACCCTAAAAGCGTGATCACACACACACACACACACACACACACACACACACACACACACACACACACACACACACACACACAAAATCCAAAATCAAACACCAACAGTAAGAAAGAATAGATATGCAACAGCCTATAGAAAAGAGTGCTAAACATCCAACGCTTGAATGTTGCTCTACTGTGATTCAACTTCTGACCCAACCAAGAAGAGCCATGGGTCAAAGGTTGCATGTGGGAGATATGGAGTAATAAACACTTGATAAGGAGAGACGATGGTGAAGAGTGGGCGGAGGGGGGAGGGGGTTGAAAACCGGAGACGACTTGGACACAAAACTTCACTCGGTCTCCTGCGGCCATCGAAGAACATCGCCTGTGTTCTGGGTCTTACCGTGAGAAATGACGATAGCATTCGCCCCGAGAAATGTTCCCCTGGACAGGAGGTTGCAGACGGCCGCCGCCCTGCAGTGGGTCTTTTCCTTCTTGGGACTCGGTGAGTTCAGAGGCTCGTCAGAGGGGGCGTCATGGGGTCACGCAAGGTGAGCGCAGGTGTAGTGTTTAAACACAGGTTGTAGCTCGTAAAGATGTACAGGTATGTGTGACAGAGATGTGCCAGCATTTGATGATGACATGATGGGAACGTTTTACTCTGTTCATCTGTCCATACATGTGTAGCAGGGCACCCTGACATCAGCAGGCCAATTATAATTTAGTAAGCCCCGAATACTGGTGTAGGCCTACTGTTACTGTGACTCGGCAGAAATGGGTGAACACTTTATAAAATTGTAATTATCGTCAAGATCTGTTTTTTGGAAGAGAGCCTTGCAGGAATTGCATTAAAAGTCCAGAGTCATCGTGACTGAAAGCTAGAATTAAACAATAGTATAGATAAGACATTCTGGTACGCGTTATCAGAGTAAATCTATAAAACAACTGGCATTTGGCCAGAAATGTCACGTAGATGCACTCAAAAAAACGCACTCATATTAACTGACATAAGCTAAACATTCTTGCCTCATATACTTTTGAAGATAGTTGTATATATATATCATGTATATGCACGTGTTAAAGTTCAGGTTTGAGGTTTAAAGTTAAACAAGTTCGACTTGGTGACCCAGGACCATGAGTAACCCCTAAACCGGTCTGTGAGGTAATCTGCATCGCTGCCTTTGATGCAGTGCAGTGGTCACCATGGACAACACCGTCACATAGCTCATTCATCATGCATAGGCCGGGCCTCTTCCATGTACCACTCTATTTACTTCTTGCAATTCATCCCCACTGCAATATAGAGGGGGTGGTTTTCTTTGCACATACACGCAAGTGTGATGGCCTGGCAACAACACAAACTGACCCTCATGACACCAGTACTATCACAACTGGATAGTAGGCCTATCTCACACTGACCCTGACCCTTCGCCTCTCTCTCCCCAGCACCAACCTGCGTCGCGCTGTTCTTCTACCTGGTGTTCACACGCTTCTGGCTGGTGAGCGTGCTGTACGCCATCTGGTGGTTCTACGACTATGACACGCCGTCAAAGGGAGGGCGCCGATTTAACTACCTGTGCGACCTCCGACTGTGGCACTACATGACGGACTATTTCCCTGTAAAGGTGTGAAGTTATTTATTATTATTAGTGTGTGTGTGTGTGTGTGTGTGTGTGTGTGTGTGTGTGTGTGTGTGTGTGTGTGTGTGTGTGTGTGTGTGTGTGTGAAAATTCCTATCATGCTGCTTGCCCGATTTTTATCTATGTTTATATTTTGTGTATATATATATATGTATCCTATAAGCATACATTTTGCTTGTAGGATTATCAAACTAATGGTCAAACTAAAACTAATACAATGAATGGCATAATTTTTATACGAAAAGTGTAGAGTGGGTTACGATTTCAGTTTTTCTCTTCGTCCTCTTGCTGATGGTTTATTGTCCACCAGAGGTCACTGCAACCCATTGATTTTGCAGTGTACAATTGACGTAAATACGCCGTTATCGCGGAATGTCTTTGACGTCACTTGCACTTAAACAATTCAAACTTTAGTAATATATGTATCTATTAAAGCCTTTGTGATATCACTACCATACTGTTCACTGGAACATTTTTAAATGGAAGATTTTTCATACCGAATGGCTGCAGCTGATTTTGTCTGTGGATCAAAGTGTGCGATGAAGAGACAGCTCAATCTCTAAGAGTTTATTTACTTACACCTACACAAACGAGTATGTCAAGCATCAAGTTAAACCTTGATAGTTGTTTCACAACTACTGAGTGTTTTGAATGTAACAGGGACTCCATTGTCGAGGTCAATCCACTTTGGGGCTGCATCTTACCCTTGAGCAAGATTTACACTTTGAACCGTGCTGATAAGACAGAGAACATCAACAACAGAATCCACTTGTTCAGAAAGGATGACATTGATTTCACTCCACAACACCATCACACAGTATTCTTTTGAAACAAGGCTACTTAGATCAGTTAACGCATTACTTTGTTGGTGCTCAATGTACAGGTACTGGCTTTCAGTAACTCTTGTGTGTCTGGTTTAAAGATTAAAACACTCCAATGGCTCAATATAAGTGAAATAAGTGAATAACTGAAATTGTCTTGTGAGTAGAGATGTTTTGTGGATCTTGTTTTGGATTTAGTTGGAAATATTCAAAGCAGTACAAAACACAGCAGAGCTATGTTTATCCTCTGTTTCTGCTTATAAAATAACATAGGTTTGACCTCAAACCATCCTTAAAGGCACCCAGTGCAACTTTCGAGGCTTAAAAATAAACATTCAATTTCTAGTCTTTTTTACACGTAGTAAGTTTCAATAACTCCATACCATTACATACCGACATTTAAGCAGCAAAGATGAGACGTCGTTGTGTGGTGAGAACTGATACAAAATCGATAACAACAACAATGCCGCCATTTTCTTTATTTTTTGTAACCTACAATAAATAAAGCAGGCTTCCAGTCAATGGAAAAATGGCTTCTCCCCACCGGCGATTGTTGTTGTTTACGATTTTCTATCAGTTCTCACCACACAACGACGTCTCATCTTTGCTCCTTGAATGTCGATATGTAATGGTATGGAGTTATTGAAACTTACTACGTGTAAAAAAGACTAGAAATTGAATGTTTATTTTTCATTGAATGTTTACATAAAGTTGCACTGGGTGCCTTTAAGAACAAATGTCATGCACAGAGAAAAGTTACATAGTTCTCATGTGAGCTTTACCCAGATAACGGTTGTGTACTTTCCTTGCTAAGCCAATCTACTTAAGTGCTTTAAAAAAAAAACGAAAGAAATCCACGGATTCCACGGATTTTCCCGACCTCGCGTTGGGCGCTCATCCTCTGACAGCATCATCTGACTGTATGCCTCGTTAAGATTAAAATGGGCTCAGTGTAGGGCGGGCCAGTCACACACTGTCTCCTCCTCGTCGGCCTCAATGGGCCTCCGCTCTCAACCACCATTTCTAATCCCGCTGCAGTGACTTGGAGACCACGGCCACCAGCTGATCTCTGACGTCCTTTTCATACGGACACCCTTTGACTGGCTAAGAGCACGCTCCGGGGTCTCCTAACCAACCGCACGTGTTCACTGGTGTTATAGGGGAGGGAGGGATGGGTAGACCGTATGGGATGCTAACCTCCAATGTCTGCAGTCTACCTGTAGGCCTCCCTGAGCAAAATGCCCTAACCCCCAAAGCTGACTCCAGCCTCATTCATGGCATGTAGGCCTATCGAAAATGTATCACTTTAAATTACTTTGGAACAATATCCAAAGTTACGACAAACTCAGTAAAGAGCAACATAATAGTACTATAGTACATAGTATTCTCTGCCATCTCCCCAATACATTCCTGGATTGAATCCTAAAAGTGAAACCAGACACAAATAGGTTGATTGTGGATGGAAGGGATTGATTGCCCTCCCGCTTACCACCACCTTTCCCCACCTCCCCCCTCCAAACGAGGTAGAGCAGATCGCCCCTTTGGATAACAGCATGGCTCCCAGGCTTGTAGTAGTGTCGATTTGTCAAAAACGCGTTGCATAGTGGCCTTGGAACACTTATATCTGCCACTGATAAAAACACACAGCGAGCGGATGTTGTTTTGAATGTGGCAGGCTCGCACAAAAGACACGCAAACAAGCTACCGCGCATGACAGACGAGCCCCCTGGCTATACTGTTGACGTGACCCCTGATATCCATATCTCCCGATTGGAGTTTGGTGTGGTCGGCCCCTACCAGGGCCGAACACTGTACAGATTACCTAATCTCAATGCACAGCCGTGATTCTGACTCCACCTGTTACTGTAAAATGCTGCCTCAGTCATATCTAGTAGTCTTGGGCGATTTGTTATCACTAGAATCAGACATATATCCTCAGGAAGGTCTTTTATCATCACGGCTGAACAAACATAAACATGTTTACATTTATATTTCAAAAGTGTCACAGAACTGGCGTTGAGTTATAGTTGAACAATAACACTATTCAGCATTGAGCTCATGATGATAATTAAATGAATAATATTGATGCAAGTACTAAACATATTGTTTTTTGTATGATTTTGTTAAACAAAATTCCCACAGGAACATGGGTAAATAATGTAATCATGGAATATAAGTCACTAACGCATGTAACTGAAGAGCGATAGATCAGGACCTTGCATACAGTACAAAGGTACAATATCTATATATAGTGTAAACACTGTAAACTGAAGTGTATAGGTGTATTTGTGCGTCTGTGTGTGTGTGTGTGTGTGTGTGTGTGTGTGTGTGTGTGTGTGTGTGTGTGTGTGCTTGTGTGTGCCTGTGTGTGTGTGTGTGTGTGTGTGTGTGTGTGTGTGTGTACGTGTGTGTGTGTGTGTGTGTGCGTGCGTGCGTGCGTGCATGTGTGTGTGTGTGTATCTGATCCATGTACTCAAAGTAAATGTGTAAAAGGAACGATACGCATGTGGCAGACTTGTCCCATTGGGACGTGCTAAATCCCAAACTCGATGGGCCATATAAAGCCTGCCTTGTATGACAAAGTATTGTTAACATTAATAATGAAATGCTAATAAATTGTACATCGATAGGAGATTATCCTCAGCCGATGTTCAGTTTAAGAAAATGATTTTAGGCTGGAATGGGCTGAGTGAATGATTTATCCAAACATCAGTCTTAGGTCAGAAACCAACAACCACTCGCTGACGTTCATTGGTCGTCTAACTGTCAAGTAGGAATACATGACATCCTTAAAGTTCTTACTCTGGTCTCTCTGGTCGTTTCCAGCTGGTCAAGACCGCAGACCTGGACCCCAGAAACAACTATGTCCTGGGCTTCCACCCGCACGGTGTGCTGGTGGCTGGAGCCTTCAGTAACTTCTGCACCAATTCTACAGGCTTCAGGCGTCTCTTCCCAGGCCTGGACAGCTACCTGCTGATGCTGCCGCTGTGGTTCAGAGCTCCGTTCTTCAGAGACTACATCATGTTGGCTGGTCAGTGGCCGGCCCTTTTAAAGGAACCTTATTTTCCACCAACCCCAAGCCCTTTGAAAATGTATCCACTGGGGGTATCACAAGTGGAAGCTTTAACCCAGACATGATAGATGGATTCATACTCCAGCCTACCAGGGAAGTGACTGGGGGGGTGTTAGTCTTTTAATCATACATCTGGTTGGACATGTCACCGATCAACACTCGTGCATCCAGAGGTGTAGCAAAAAAGCTGCATGCCAACGGCTCACATACCGTGGTTGTGCATTGCAGGTCTGATCCCGTCAGACAAAGGGAGCGCGAGCTACCTGCTGCAGAGGAGAGGGGGCGGTAACGCTGTTGTAATCGCGGTGGGCGGAGCTCCAGAAGCCCTGGACGCTCACCCTGGCACCTACAACATTCTCCTGGCCGATAAGAAGGGCTTCGTCAAACTGGCCATGGAGCACGGGTAAGTGCAGAGCAGGGATCAACACACAACATGGGAACATCTCTTACGATGCATACCTTTACAGAGAGAGCTACTGTGGCAAAGACATTGCACCAGTTGATGTGTGTTTGAGTTGATGGTGCTTTCTGTAAAAGCACGCAGTCAACCAAGGGTCATTAGTAGTTTCATAACATGAAGGGCCCCAGAACTCGAAAACAATGGATTAAAGAAACAAATGGCTTACACCCTTTCTTTTAGCGCTCATCTGGTACCCATATTCTCCTTTGGAGAGAATGAGGTGTTTGATCAAGTGGGGAATCCAAGAGGAACCTGGCTGCGGGCAATCCAGGAGAAGCTGCAGGCAGTGATGGGCATCTCCTTGCCTCTCTTTCACGCGCGTGGGGTATTCCAGTACTCCTTTGGCCTGATGCCTTACAGAAAACCAATAAACACAGTCGGTAAGTTAGGTTCACCATCAAACTATCTATGATTGCATATTGTAAGAATATGGCACTGTCAAAGGTGTGGATGTTTATACTGAATGCAATAATCAGATTTCTGTCCCATTCGGAATAGAGTTTTCTCAGACTACAATACCCAGCATTCCCTCAAAAGCTTTTTATCTTTTATGAATTCAGCCTGCCAGTAAAACTGCTAGTAAAATCTGAAATACAAGGAGAATCACAAGGAGAATTGACAAAAAGGCTGTCCAATGCCATACTTTCCAAAAAAAAGAGAAAAATAATGCAAATGCTTCCCAGTCCCTTCTCTTCACCCACCAATCTCAGACCACCAATTTTGGTTATGTTGCGGGAATTTTGAGCCAAGCCAATCATAACCTGACCAAACTGGGTAGAATAAAGAGTTATACCGAACTCATAACAATTATGGTCTTGTATTTGGGTAACAACGGTACACTGACATACAACGATCATACAACAAACTAACAATAATCCATAAAACAAACAAACAACAATCCAAGGCCTATCTTACAATCATCCGAGGCCTAGATGGGAGTCCTCGCAAGATGGGAAATCAGAATTTTCCCATTAAAGTTCTTACCTACAATGTAGTTTGGAATACTGAAGAAGGTCAGACTAAGACCAACACTTGAATGGCTGGTCACTTATTGCTGTTCTAAACATATCAATCTTGGCCAGGTCCTCCAGACTAATATGGCGGTATAGCATTTTACCTTGGCTGACATGCAAGTGGAGCATAGGGCTATTTGTTTAAAGCACTGTTGGTTCTTCCACAATAAGGTCTCCTTCTTGGGAAACCGATATTGATGCTGCTATACTGTCTGTGCCTTTTGCTCCAATTTGCTGATCTTTTTGCTCCTGCAGCCCTTATGGCAAGATTTAGAAAAGATATGATCGCCCTCGTCGTGCAATGTTTTCCATTTTATTGACGTTGAAGGCTAGTTTTCCCCTAGCAGCAGAGGTTTAGTATAACTTCTAATATCACCCACCAAACTACCATCAATGTTTCATTAAGCAATCAAGCATTTTGGAGAGTTCTCTCAGGCATTGAAATGTAAACTATATTACCAGCGGCTTTACGATTAACCAAAAGGATGTTGACTTTGCAACAAAAATTCAAAACTTAGTGTTGGAGTATCTTCAGTTGGGCCAAAAAATTTGCACAAGGACAGTGGGAGGGAGAGAGGGAGAGATGTTTGAACTCAGCTTAATTTGGCCTATATCAACCACTCTGCTGCAATATGTCTGCAACAGCCCTGGCACACAGCATCAGTAGAGGAAAGGCCAATATAAAGGCCATCACCTTTCGATTCGTTCTTTTTTTATTAAATCAACAATAATCATGTTACCCAGACGGTCAGACGGTACTGTACATATTGCAATTTTAACGTCCTTTCTTTCCCCCCGGGCAGTGGGCCGACCAATCAGGGTGGAGAAGAACGAGAAGCCCACCGTGGAGCAGCTGGATGCCCTCCACCAGCACTACATGGAGGAGCTGAGCAACCTGTTTGACCAGCACAAGACCGACTACGGCGTGGAAAAGGACACCTACCTCAACTTTGTCTGAGTCACATCCAGAGAGGCCTCGGTGTAGAGTTGGGATGGCTCAAGCACCCAGACGGGTTGAGGCTTTGAGAAAGAGGTATTTTACCTCAAGTTAGGTAGGCTATGGTTCATGGTATGGAATGAATTGGGATTGGCCGGCCAAGTTTGATAGTTTGTTTAATAATTGTAACCTGGCCCGTTCCTTGACAGCAGACACACCGTTGCCAACATTGCATGTGGTTCGTTTATTTGGGATTATGCTGTCTATGAGCACATTTGAACTACTTCACATATTAAACGAGGGTAATGCAAAAGGTTGCAGGTCGTTTATTGAACATTTACAAACAAGGAAGATGTGTCCAACTCAAAACTTAAACCATGGTTTTTAATTCCGTTGTCAACCAAATCTTCATTCTGATTGTACAGCATTTTAATACTCAGGTTGTGGATTCTGTGATTAAAAATAATCAGATTGGCTGAATAGGCATTAAAACATATTCTAATTATTGTATTAAGTAATATTCAATTACATAGTAAATATAAGTCATTTATTTCCAATTGAAGACTGTATACCCGATATACAAAATACGGTTCAATCAACGTTTTTATTCCCATTATATTTCATTCACTATGTCATTATTCCTTTCAACTGTATATGTGTGCCATGGTTTGTTTCAATGCATTAAATGTTTCAAAATATGTGTTTTTGATTATTTAAACGTTGATCTTTTAACCTATGTTTATCTTTCTCTTTTTAATTTTTAACAGCTAAATCTGTGTAGATGCCAGATGATACAGTTTATTACAGAATATTTGTTGATGACCTTCGCCACCTTTTTTATCAAGCAAGTGGCACAATCTTTTTAGGCAGGGTACCATCAATACTGTTTCAACACAGCATGAGAGTTCCAGACAGGGAGGTGGAGACAGAGAGAGAGGGAGAGAGAGAGAGAGAGAGAGAGAGAGAGAGAGAGAGAGAGAGAGAGAGAGAGACAGAGACAGAGACAGAGAGAGACACAGAGAGAGACAGAGAGAGAGAGAGAGAGAGAGAGAGAGAGAGAGAGAGAGAGAGAGAGAGAGAGAGAGAGACAGAGACAGAGACAGAGAGAGACACAGAGAGAGACAGAGAGAGAGAGAGAGAGAGAGAGAGAGAGAGAGAGAGAGAGATGGAGGGATAGAGAGAGAGAGAGAGAGAGAGAGAGAGAGAGAGAGAGAGAGAGAGAGAGAGAGAGAGAGAGAGAGAGAGAGAGAGAGAGAGAGAGAGAGAGAGAGAGAGAGAGAGAGATATGGAGGGATGGAGGGATAGAGAGCGAGAGAGAGAGAGAGAGAGAGAGAGAGAGAGAGAGAGAGGGAGGGAGAGAGAGAGAGAGAGAGAGAGATGGAGGGATGGAGAGATAGAGATGAGAGGGAGGTTGAGACAGAGAGAAGCAGAAATAGGGGAAAGTTTAGACAGAGCAGACATAGAGAAAGAGAGAGCGTGTCAGGGAGGTAAAGTTAGAGAGAGAGACAGAGAGAGAGCGAGAAGGAGAGAGAGAGACACACAGAAATTTATCCCTGGGAAAAGTCCAGGATTTGGTCATTTATATAAAGAAATATGAATGATAAAATAGGTAATTATCAATAGTCACCCACACTTATCCCGGTTTCTTCCTGACACCCGAATTGTTTTACATAGCGAATGTCTGCATGTGTTATCGGTTTGGGGAGGGGGGGAGGGATGCACCCAGGTGGGTGCACCCTGGGTGGTGCATGGCAGCCAGTGAGTGCCAGAACACTCTGGCACAGACTGGCTAGGCTATCACAGTGGAGGGGAGGATTGATGCAATCCAAAGAGAGACCAGGGGAGGACAAGGCAGCCATGTTGGAATAAGGCCAAGACACAAGGGTTAGTACCCCTACTCTTGCGACAAGAAATAGGCAACGGTAAGCAGACATATAGTGATAGTGATAGATGGTGCAGATATATAAAAATGGTTTGGCAGTAGCTAAATCAGAATTGTATTTTTGTGCATACTGCCATAGGACACTAACTTGGTAATGTTAAGGGCACTGTGACCTCTTTAATGTTCCCATTAATTCACAGTCCTTGATATCGTGTGTGAATACCATTGGGTGAATGAGACACGCTAATTAAAGCGTCAAAGATGTTCATATTGCCTGATCATGTAAAGAATAGTAAAATTCACATGTAATCATTGAAACACCATTGCACCACATGCACATCGATGCACCTATACACTCACACACACATGTGTCACCCACAGACAAACACACACAAAAAACACACACGCACACACACACACACACACACACACACACACACACACACACACACACACACACACACACACACACACACACACACACACACACACACACACACACACACACATATACACAAACACACACACACACACACACACACACACATGCACGCATGCATGCAAGCACTCACACAGGATCCAGCAATGGATATTATTGACTTATTTTTGAAGGCAAAGGTGAAAGTACGTTTTCAAGACGTCCTACTGTATATCTTATCTTTAAACATAAGTAGTCTTCATTTTCTTATGTAATGGGGATTTTTTTTTTACACTTTACAATGTTGGCCTATTCATTGGCTGATAATATAACATATTTTACAATATCTATATAAACATTGTAGTTATATTATATATAATTATATTTGAAAAAAGCCTTGGGAACTTTTTATTATCCAAGTAATAACAAATAACATAACAAATTTTAAAATCTTAAAAAACGACAAGGAAGAACGGGAGGACTCCCGTTCTTGCAGCTGCAGCTGACCAGACTCATGCATCCCTGAACTCTGAAAGCACTTCAATGTCATTAAATAGGTTTGAACGTGGGCCTTATTGAGTATTATTAATATTAGGCTACATAAATAAAATATAAACCCCTACATAAAATATAAACCCCTAAATTTTGCAACCAACTCAATGGAAATAGATGCAAATGACGGTAATCTCCGACAATACAACATAACATCCAAGTAGGCTGCTCCAAAGTATCAAAGAAAAATCATAACAATACAGCCAAAGTGCGGTTATTAGATAACAATCAATTGACACACACCCATCTGAGAGTGCTCTCGATAAATACAGCTGCACCGACCTAGCCGCTACACTGGTTGGACTCCTTCGAAACATTCACCCGATCGATCCCTGAACTTGGCTGGCATCCACCTAATTCTTTCTGCGGGCAGATCACATACTGGCGATTGATTCGCTCACCCCTTGCTCCTCCCCAACTCAGATTAAATGTCTGTCTAGTGCGCTCATTCATTGCAGTCTGAAGAAGCCTGTCATGACAGGGGAGCTGTAAATCGGGACACACGTCACAACAGAAGATAACAATTCAGTTTTTGGCCATCGATTCACTCAGATCTCCAGACATGAAGACGCTTCTGGCTGCCTATTCGGGTGTCGTCAAAGGTGAGACTCGGCAGTGCTTACTGTAAGACATGCCGTTGTGTGATGCTCTACCGCACCAGTCATGTTAAATCTTTTGGGGTTCATTGTTATGGATGCATGTATTGAGTCGAATTGCTTTGTTTTCTTTGTTGTTTTCTATTTGGAAATGAAAAGTAAGCGAACGTGTTAATTTCTTGCGTTGATCTGGTTCCTGTTGAGCTATGTGCCACTCTCAAGACAGAATGTTGATTTAAAAACTTTGGCTTCAAAGCTTGGATAATAATGTATGCGTTGGTCAGTCTACTGGCCTGGCCGGTTTTCTTTTTTTGGAAGATTCATTTAATTTAATTTAATTGTATGGATGATGTTGTTGGTTTTGATTGTATTCAGTAACTGAATACAATCAAAACCAACAACACTATCCTAACTGAAGTTCAGTCAGAATAGTTGTCTAGGCCTACTTAAAAAGTTGAACATTTTAAAAGTTGTAGAGGTAGGTGGTGGATTTACCTCTCATTCTGTTTTTAATCAATATGATGATGAGGGTGATTATTCTTTTTGGAAAATTCTACTGTTAATGTTTTCGGAATGATCATCCGAAAGCCTGGGACATTGTTGAATTCTGTCAGTTTGATGAGTGAATCGCTTGAATTGCTTAGACTTTGTAAGCATGTTTGTGTATGGGTTTTGGTTATTGACATGGACACAGTGAACCTCTGATAAGTGAGCGAAGGCGGACTAAAGTTCTTGTTATTGCACTCAATGGCTGTACTGCTGGACAGCAGCTTGAAAATAAAGACTTATTTGATCCTTTTTCCCCACCTCTGTAGAATTC
Organism: Gadus macrocephalus; assembly: GCF_031168955.1. Taxonomy (NCBI): domain Eukaryota; kingdom Metazoa; phylum Chordata; class Actinopteri; order Gadiformes; family Gadidae; genus Gadus; species Gadus macrocephalus. The sequence continues at coordinate 20,210,927 of NC_082388.1, read as the reverse complement.
TTAAAGTTCCTCCTATAATCCTAGATGGAACACCGATATTGGCAGAAATTCCACGACTCAAATTAGTGGAATTGGGTCTGGCTCATGTGAGAAAGTGTAAGAGATGGAAGTAATATTGACACAATACAAAAAAGCACTGATTTTACAGTTTCAGTCAAACTTCTGCTGTAAGCCTAGCTTTTCTCTCCTGTAAGAATTTACCCAACTGCCAAAGGTAAACGCGGTCATTGCATCTCCCGCCCTACCGGCCGTTGACTGGAAGCGATCCAAACATCGATGGCCCTGTGAGGACTTAAACCCTCTAGCCTTCAGCCATCATGTTGTTCGGATTATTTACAAATGGGATCAGGTCTCTTAGGCCATCTTTATTGGCTTTTCTGTGCTGTGAGCTCCTCTGGTTCTCGTGAATCTAATGTGGGACGCCTTCCTCACATGCTCCCTGTATCAGGACTGAGTCACTGACTGAAGAGGGGGAAGAGAGTTTCTACCTTGGTCCCATGCTGTTTATGGGGAGACAGTTGGATGGTTATGGTGAGTTTGTATAGCGGTGCCGCAGGACTGTGGTTTCATTTCTGTGGTGGACATGACGTAGGCGCTTGCCACGGTGTTGTGTGTGTGTTTGTTGTCTGTGTCATCTGTCTCATCAACCCCCCGCCCCCGCCCAACCTCGTTGATTAGGCTGTAGTCTAATGCAATTACACTGTGAAGAATGAAAGTTGCTGAGAAAGAAACAAGCATAGAGCCTGTGTTGTTTTTTGTGTGGTCATTGTCGGTCGTAGCTTTAATCCATTACTCTGTCTTAGTGACTTGGCTTTTTTTTTTAATATATAATTGATGTTGTTTTCGTTTTTTTTCTTCTTTAAATGTTTTCACAAAGGAGTGATTTTCATGTTTTGTACAATCCCTATCTCATTCCTTATTCCTTATCTCTCTTCCTCCCGTGTGTGTGTGTGTGTGTGTGTGTGTGTGTGTGTGTGTGTGTGTGTGTGTGTGTGTGTGTGTGTGTGTGTGTGTGTGTGTGTGTGTGTGTGTGTGTGTGTTTCTAGGCACTGGATCCAGTGTTCTCTCGGTTCTGCAGGACCTGCCCTCTCCTCCCTGGCCTTGCAGATCCAAGATGGAGAAGCATCTCCAGTGCATCTCTGTGCTCCAGTGGGTCATCTCCTTCCTGGCCCTGGGTGAGTGCAAGAGTTTACCTGTGTGTCTTCAGTGTTGGTGTGTAGTGGGAAAATTCCATTTTCACATTCCGTTTCTCTTGCTGTCTTTATGGTGGAAAATATTGGAGGCTTCTCAGCCAAATTGTTGGAATATTGGTAGAGAGAGAAACGCGTCAGCAGGGGGTGGGGGGCAGGCTCCGGGCCCTGTCCCTTTTGGTATTCATAACACCTCAGAGGGTTGACCGGAGAACACTCGGACAGACATCCCTCTGTAATCAATAACATTAGTCTCAGTTCACTTAGATAATAAGTATAAGTAAGGTTAACTTTAAGTATAAATTATTCAAGAATATAAGGTAAATATTGTTACAATGGAGCCAAATGGTAAACACTATAGAGAAACTATACGTAGTGTGAAAATATAATTTTCCCACTATAGATGCAAGGGGCCCTGGGGAATCTTTTGCTGTGTTGAACGCTGTTTTCGTTAGGCTCCAAATAACGAGGTCAATGCAGTAAGCTTCATGCATAATTATGCTGTAATTTGTGCTTTTCTTACCCCCCGCCCCCCTCTCCATGGAGTTATGCTCAGCACACAAAAAGGCTACCAATAGAATTAAGCAATTTGACTTTCCATTCCTCCATTCATTATGTAATGGTCGAATCATAATGGCTTGATTATAATAGTAAAATAATTATGATGATCAATAGTTACATCTGGACTATAGTGTATATATAAATATATTATAAGCCATGAATCAGTTTATATTAATCAAACCAGACTAAAATGGTGCCTGTAAAAAAAGACACCATTTAATTTCTTCTTAGATTTTAAACATTTTCAATCCTCATTTTGACTGAGGGAAGAAATCCTCTAAAACAGTACCTGACGTTATGCAAATTCACCAGTCAGCACGTCATACTTAAAACAGACGATCACACTTCTTTCCCTCATGGGAGACCGAAGACCCCGTACAGGGTATGCATCTTCACCTGACAGTATTTCGATACCAGCTTCTTAGACGAGTCCTTCTGCCTGCAGGTCTTTCGGCCACAGTGCTCTTGATCTACATGTTCTGCACGGACTGCTGGCTCATCGCTGCCATGTACACCGCCTGGCTCATCTTTGACTGGAACACCCCGAAGCAAGGTAAAACCCCTTGGACGTCGAGACAGATGACGTTTATCTCTAAATCCATACCCACTGGCATGGAAGCCTTGATGGCCTGCCATCTGACCATGCTGTTTGCGCCTTGCACATGTGACTGTTAACGTAAGACGTAACTGTTCTGGCAGCTTTTTTGGTTTAAAACTACCCCCAAAAAAAGATGTGCAATAACTGGTTCTTATCAGTTCATTCATAACAGTTAATCTGAAGAAAAATGTAATCTGCATGATTTAAACTATTTTCTTTGCTAGTATATGGTAATGCTTTCTAAAATGATAGTATCTGTTTGGACCGTATTCCAGGCTCAGAATATGAACATGCAAATGTGTCTATTGTGTGCATTTGACTATTTGTGTCACTTTAATGATACTTTTATAAAACTTAATACGACAGAGGACATTCCAACATAATCAAAGTCATTAACGTTATTCATCTGTTCAGGTGGCAGGAGGTCTTCCTGGGTCAGAAACTGGACCGTGTGGACGTATTTCAGAGACTACTTTCCAGTCAGGGTAAGTTGAGACACAACCCAATTAAAGTTAAGTAGGTTTATAGTGTATTTTCATGAAACACACCTTTTAATCTATGATTCAATTTTATGTGCAATTAAATCTAATATATACCTACCCCAATTATGAAAAAAAATTAAACTAATTGCAAGAGAGAAACTAGTCAAATATGCCAAAACACCATCCTGAACTGGACCCATAGGTAAATTGTGTAAACGTTCTACATAGTCCTGTTCTAACGCTAACTATATCTAAAGGTCTGTTGGTTTTTATGATAAAAAGATGGATCAACTGTGCGTGGCACTCGGGCGTGGCGTGAATGCTTCATCAGCTAATCAAGGGCTGGATCGTTTATCAGCTGCAGGTTCCATGCAGCCCCTGGCTCCCAGTTGATTAGGGCCGCTTGACGTTGATGGGGAGTTCTAGACTTTGTCCTGCCTGATAGGAGCAGTGCTGAGCTGGTATTATGTCCTCTTTGCCTGTTCTCTGTACCTTGAGTTGAGGTAGAAGATAAAATCGACCTGTGCACAGAAGCATTATCACAGTCTCATGGACATCGTGTCTATTGGAGCATGACTATTTTTTGAATTGGGCTCAAATCCCAACTGTTGTTTATTTAAAGTAAAATGACAGAGGCACAAGTCAAGGTTGCGAGTGCATTTCAGGTGATTTGTAAATCTCAGCCAATTCTTAGTCAAACAAAAGCTATATATAAATATAACCGCAAGCGGTGATTAACGGGATCAGAGAAAAATTAAAAGTCAAGAACACACTAAAGGAAGATATATACATATGACATATAATTATGAAGGAAAGATGTTGATGAAGACGTTCCACTTAATGTCATACTGTGCCTCGGCTTTCAGGTGAGCAATGGCTGAATGTCATGTTTAGAATTGCCTAATCGGGATTCGAACTCTCAACCTAATGATCAACTGTACAAGGCATTATCCCATTAAGCCATAAACCTGAACTGCAGCCTCATTCACATGGTAAAATTGTCTATTGATAAGCACGCAACATCCAGAAAACTCCAAGTACACATTTCTCAAGTGAATTAAGGGCTTTCTTAAAAGCATATACCTGAAAAAAAAAAAAGGTCAGGAACACTAACGGAAGAAATATAAATATGACAGTTAATTATGAAGGAAAATGGTTGACGAGGAGTCGGAATGTTGATTGCCTTATGAATTTCAGGTGCTGTTAAATGTTTCTTAAATGAGAGATGACAGAATGTCATGTTCAGCTAGCTCAAAATGCTCTTATCAGGATTCAAACTCTCAACTTAAGGATCACCAGCATTGAGCCTCTGCCATTCCTGAACTGCATGAAGCCTCATTCACATGGTGAAAATGTCTATTGATAAGCACACAACATCAAGAAAACTCCAAGCACACATTTCACAAGAGAATTAAGGTCTTTCTTAAGAGAGTAGAGATCTGAAAATTTGCACCGTTAATGGTTTCCACCGAATGATAGCCGTATGGTAGTTATACAATAACAAAAAGGTCATATAGGCAAAATGGGCTGAGATTGTGGACGTTTGGCTTTTCTATGAAATTGTAGGAAAGGTAAACATTTTTAGAGCAGAAGACAAGGGTGAAAAAGATGCATCTCATTTTAGAGATTAATATGATGAAAGAATTTTGAGTCCATGTCAATCTGGTAAGGAGAAATAAGGCTAGTTCATAATTTTTTTAAATAGCGCCACCTTTGGGTGCAGTACCACAATTTGGGTTTATGGGTAGTGGGTGGTATTGGTATCCACCTGATGATACTCTTTTTTCAAACAATAACAAAATGGTCATATAAGAAAAATGGGCTAGCTCAGCTGCTCCAACTTTATTGGCCAATATTTCTCAAATGGAACTAAATAAAACAAATTCAGTTTGATGATTTTTGTGAGGCTTGATCTAAAGATTTTATGTGGCGATTTTGGTGAATTTTTGATTATTTTTGTAGCCTGTGAATCTTTTTTATCATGATTGGCTTTAATATGAAATTGTGGGAAAAGTAAACATGATTGCATGATGCATCTGATTCTAGAGATTAATATTATTAAAGAATTTTGAGTCCAGGGGTCTCATTTATAACCGTTGCGTACGCACAAAACGGGGCTGAAATTGGCGTACGTGACTTTCCACGCCAAGGTTGTGATCTATAAAAAACCAACTTGACGGGAAAATGTGCGCAGCCCTAAGCAAACTCTGACCCATGCGTACGCATGGTTTGGAGGAAAAGGAGAATTGGCGACACAGATGGTGTGGTGGTGAACTGAAGTCAGACCGAAGAATTGTAGAGTGAGAAGAACGATTATGTTTTATCATCGCCCTTCATAAATTTAATTTCAACCCGTATCATGCGTTAAATCCTAATCAGAATAATTTAAGTCAACTGCGTTATTTCTCAGTTATAACTCCAGAAACATCTCCTTAGAATAGAAATAAAAAAAAAATCTCTATATTTAATCCCGTCACTCCATACTGTCCACTGACGGCGCGACTGCATGGAATAAAGCATCTGTCCAACATGTGTCAGTAACATAATATTTTTATGTGACACTGTAAACACATAATCAAATGTCAATTAAATCCCAAGTGTGGAAAACCAAGCCATACTCCTCATCACAATCGTTGTCCGTTACTCTTGATGCTTTTCATGACAAATCAGGCATTAAAAAGGGGTTATGTTCAAGAACATTTTACGTGGGTGATTACAAACTGATTATCCAAGGTGTTCTCGGTCAGTCTTATTACCGTAACCCTATAAATGCAGAGGTGAGCGCCGTGGTAATGCTGCACTATAGGCACTTCTGGCGGACCATGCAAATGGCAGGATTCGGAGGGAGAGGGTATTTAGGGACCATAACGATTTATTGGTAGGCTACATAAAAATATGTAACTCTATGTCTTTTTTAATTCTGGGACTGTGCGCTCCATGCTACTGAGAGAGTTCACTGCTGCAGCAACATGTTGCCACTCACTCTGCTTTTTGTTGTTTGCGATCCCAATCCTGTGACCGCTGAACAAAACTACCTTTTGGGCCTCCATCTCACCCACAAGTGTCTCCACTTCAACCTCGGTGAAATTTCGCTTTCTTGCTTTTCTCAGTACTTCTGCCATTGTTTCCGACAAGACATAATCCTTGCATCTGAGTCTGTTTTATATGCAGATCAAATTCATGAGGTCATTTGCATTGACAATTTATGGTTAAAAAGGGGCGTGTACAGGGCGGAACGTGAAGCTGATTCAGCTGCGCACACTTGTAGGCACTCTGTGATTTATAAAGCAAAGATTGCGTACGGTGTGCGTACGCAGGGTTTTATAAATCTGAATATTTTTTGGCGCCCGCAAAACTTGGCTTCTGGGCGTACGCACATTTTTAGTAACGATCCCACGCAGTTTTATAAATGAGACCCCAGGTCATTCTGGTGAGGAGAAATAAGCCTAATTCATGATTTTTTACATTAGCGCCACCTTTGGGTGCAGTACCACAAATTTGGGTTTATGGGTGGTGGGGGTTAATGGTAACCATACCTGAGTTTTCGACCTACGGTATAGGCTGCAGTATGACTTTTACAGAATTTCAGGAAAAAAAAACACGTTACAGAAACAATAGGGGACCAAGCAGCTTCGCTGCTTAGACCCCTAACTATGGCCAACGCCAACAAGTAGAATCATGAATAAAAATACAGCAAATGCCATACTCTTTTTGTTCTTCATCAGACCAGTGTTGGACACTACATTCACTCCCCATTCCACACAGTATCAAAATGACAGTGCACACATGGATGGATCTTTATGTGCTCTGTTGGCCAATTGATGACGACGTGAGATGTGCTCCCTGGAGGAACCTTGAACCTTGCTCACCACAGTGTCCTGCACTTTAATCATTGGTGTTACTTGGCTGTGTTTAAACTTGGAGTACGTTGATGAAATCATTCTCATAACTCGTGCTAGGGCTTCTTTCAACTACTGCTGTGTTGAAAGGTTATGTTAACCCTGTCTGGTGTTGTACCAATTTATGCTGACATGAATATATCAGTGATTGTCCCGGCTGCACAACCCTTGTTATGCTGTCCATGCCCTATTCTTCCTTCCCTGGCAATGGCATATGTTGCTGAATCCAATGTAGTTTTCTATTTGCTAAGTCCCCCCTCTGTCGCCTCTGTGAAGATCTGGGATGTAATCTCATCAGCTAATGTGGTTACATAACTAAATTGTTTGCCTACTACTGGTTAACAAATCCTAGACTACACAAGAACTAGCTGTGTGTACTAGCTATGTTCCTAATGGTCGTGTTTAACTTAGGTTGGTTGTCTTTTGTTATACAAGCTTTGCGAGACCTCCTGGTTCTCGCAAAGCTTTTTTGTTATTTGTAGATTGAAATGAAGGTTGAACACACAGCATTATTTTGACTACTTTGTCAGGGCCAAACATCCAAAGAATGTTCCAGATTACTGAATCATTGTCCACATAAACCGATAGTCCCTAACTTTTGCGAACCCTACAGGGAAATAATTTAAACGTATTGTGTGTCCCCCCCCTCCTCCTTGTCTTTCAGTTGATCAAGACCCATGACCTGTTGCCCAGCCGGAACTACATTTTTGGATACCACCCCCACGGCATCTTTTGTTTTGGTGCTTTCTGCAACTTTGGGACCGAGGCCACAAGCTTCTCCAAGAAATTCCCAGGGATCAAGCCGTCCCTGGCAACGCTTGCTGGCAACTTTCGTTTCCCAGTCCTTCGAGATTACCTAATGTCTGGAGGTACATCAGATATTTATATGCTTAAACTTCTGATAACGGTGACTGCAGCTGCATTACAACGGTTGAGCTTTGGCCTGTTGCACAGCCAAATGGCTTTTGTTTATCTAAGCTTGCTACGCTTTTTTTCTCCAGTTTGTTTTGGCTGCAATATTTCTATCTTTTACTGTATAATCAATTGAGGTTATATTGAGGCCCTAATTCATCGTGGTTGTTTAACGAAAGAACAGCTACTTTTTGAAGTTAGTTTTTCACAATAAGGGAACTTAAGGACTAACATACACAGGCCTGTATTTATTTTGCTGCGTCTGAGGAACAAGTTGAGACTAGACGTAATAAAGGGACAATATAAATAATCAGATGAAGCGGGGAGAAACACAATAAATGTTTTATCAGTGCCAGACACAATAAGGGACCAAAGTTTTAGGTCAGGATAGTGAGGTTAGGGAGTTGCAGGATTGATGGCAGATAATTGTGCATAGTAAGGAATTACAAACTCAGTTGTTGTTTTTCCCCCCCTCTACAGGCATCTGCCCAGTGAACAAGAACTCGATAGACTACCTGCTGACCTGTAACGGCACAGGGAATGCTGTGGTGATCGTAGTCGGAGGGGCAGCCGAATCTCTGGAGTGTGCCCCAGGAAAGAACTCTGTCACCTTGAGCAGACGCAAGGGCTTCGTCCGATTAGCTCTCGAGAAAGGGTATGTCTGGCAAAAGCATGCACTCATCATCTCAAAATATAATGTAGAGCCAAGAAAATTAAGAAGTTATATCATTTTTTTTAATATATCAACATACCAGCACTGAATACTCAATGCCTAGGAATGTATAAAATAAATATCTCATTATGAAAACCGGTTTTCAAGCTTATATGAGTTTCATAATGAGAACAATTTTAATCCTGACTCGAATGTGCATGTTCCCTTACATTGAGCTAAATTATAACAGAGCTTCGACTAAATCCCATAAACAGAACTATAGGTCCACTAGTTAAAATCATATGTAAACATTCAGTGCAAGCCAGTGGGAACCTTTCCCATAATGAGTCCAGGTCCTATTTCAGGTTATGTATTATCTTGTAGTGCCTCTTCCAAAGAGGCTTTAGATATGGGAATGTTCATTCATAACTAGGATTACAGTCCAACATAAGAAAACTAAGTCAACACATAGTGGATTTGGGTCAATTAAGTTTAGTTATCCAAAACCAGTAAAGTATGAAAATAATTTCAAATTCTACAGGTACTTGACATCATACATATGTATTACTTTGTATCTCCTTAAAAAAGGGTACCCTTTATAACACAATATTATTAATATTATGGATATTTGCCTTCCTTGAAAATGTATCTAATATATAAAGTTTAAAATCAATTTTACACTACAGTTACAATACTGAGAATGACTTGAATACATACAAAGTTATAAAGTCTTTATTTATTGTATGATTTTATTTGTGTGAACCAAAGTCATCTATAAAAAAAGTATTGCAAAGAGCTTTGTTGAGTAATCTGTGGTCTTCCCTCAGGTCGGACCTGGTTCCCGTATACTCATTTGGGGAGAATGATGCTTACCAGCAGATTATCTTTGAGGAAGGTTCCTGGTGGAGGCTGGTGCAGAGGAAGATGCAGAAGATTGTGGGCTTTGCCCCCTGTCTATTCCACGGATGTAGCTTCTTCTCGGCAGAGACCTGGGGCATTGTGCCTTACTGCAAACCCATCACTACTGTTGGTGAGTTCAAAGTGTTAATGCTTGAAGGTTATCGTCACCCTCGTCTACTTTCTAATCGAAGAGCACTGCCTCATAATGCTTTGTGTGTTGAAAAGCGCTTCAAATAGAATATATTATTATAATTATTATTAATACTAATACGGATACTGCTATTCCCCGCCATGCCTATATGCGTAATTTTTTTTTAAAATGTTTAATAGATGAAAAAATAGATGAAAGACCACCAAAATGGTCAAATATGCTTTCAAATGTGTGCTCATTCTGTAATGTAATTTAAAAGGCCAATGTTATATGTTACAAGCACCCATGTAAGGCAGTCAGCAGAAGATCCACACTGTCAATATTTACTCTGTCCGACCTCAAGGGCACATTAATGTTTAACTCCTACTAATGCACATTTTCTTTTTACTGTCGATTAATTCTGTTTACACACTTTCACTCTTTGTTTTCACCAGTCGGGGAGCCCATTACAGTGCCAAAAGTCGAGGAGCCGACCCCAGATGTGGTGGATCAGTACCACGCGATGTACATCCAATCCCTTCAGTGTCTTTTCGACAAGTATAAGACCCACTTCGGTCTCAAAGAGAGTGATGTCCTCGAAATCCTGTGAGAAGGGTTGTTGGTCCCCCCAGGGCTGACGTTGGATACAATCCCTTTTGCCCCCACCAGACACTCATGTGCCTTGATTGATTCTCTCCGGACCACAAACTCAAACACACAAAACAATTACGTTTGTAAACCGACACTCGGTCTCGACCTGGACCAGTGCGAGGGTAGTTTGTCCCTAAGAAATGTGCAGGTAGAATGAATTGGGTCATCTTGAAAATGGTATTCTGTGTGTGCTCTCTACCTTCTGTCTTTATCTGATAAGAGAGACAAATTCAGATGATGCACTGCCATTAATGGTCCATCATTGTTCGATTTATTTTCTTAAGGCAGTTTTTTATCAGAAGAAATTGGGGCGGAACACTTGGTCCTGGCAGGCCCAATAATCGATAAAACAGCAACAAGCTAACAGATTCAAAACATTCATGAAGTGCCATGTTGTTTTTTTGTATTACTCACTGATGCATTCATATAATTCTCCTCTCGAGATCCAATTTCTATGCAAACGCAATGCAAAAAGAGTCACCCCTCTTATTATTGGGCGGACAGACCCAAACTCTAATTGAGCCAAAGATCCTACTTGTTCCTACTTAATGCATCGATAATAATAATAATAATAATAGTAGGTGAAGGTAGAAACCAAGTGAATTCATGTTGCGAAAGTGCCAAACATTTTTGATGTTTTGATTATTTGCCAGAAAGTATTAATTGTATTCTGTGAAGACTCAAGGTAGACATGGATTTCTGCTTTTTTCCTCAAAAAACACTTGTGCACTTTTTTGTATGTTTGTTTTTGTTTGTCATGTTCTAAAAATGCCTTTAATACAAGACCTTCCCTAAACAGTTCTTTATCCCATCCCGTTCTTGTCCTTTTAGGGACTGACTGGTGTGTAAAGAGACGTCACTCAATGTTCCCATACCTTCAGGTCTTTAAGCTTGATTCAAACCTCAGTCATTAAAGAAAGTGGAAGTATTGATGGAAAAGTGTAACCATTGCTAATTTCAGGGAATTGTTTTCGAATGGTTTATGCTGTTGGTCGTTTTTTAATAACTTTATTTTTGGAATTGAAGTGTCTCTTTATATTTTGGAGGGGAAAATGTGCATGTATGTGTTAAGGACAGGTTCAGCAAGCGATGCTAATAGTGTAATCTGAAAAGTAAGTTCTCATTACTTTGACCGTGTCCTGCTAGAGAGCAGACACAAGTGTCTAATCCATGTGCATCATTATCTCAAGCAATAAACCTCGAAAGGCCTTTCTGTATGGTTGCATAATCTGTTTGATAATATTTAAATTAAACTTTTTTATGTTTTAAAAAATGTGTTGACTTTTGATATTTATGTAACGGTTGTCATTTAGTGAAGGACTTAAGAACAATGACGGGATTTATATTTTCTTCTTTATTTTGAAGGAAGCCTGTAAACAGAAGACGACGCACCCATGTCTTCATAAAATGGTGTTGGTATATTAAAAGACTACTGCATTAAAATATACCCCCCAGAGGATGTCTTCCTCAATAAACAAAATATATTGCAGCTACCTCACTCCCATGGCAACGCCGCTCGGAGACATGGCAACACACAACCAACAAACATACCAGCACCGTAGGACACCACTTAAACATAATCAAAATTAAAATTTTAACTCCGTTACATATTACATTTCACATATATATTATTTATATTCAGTGGTCTGGCGAGAAGCTCAGTGAAATTCCGATTTTAAATACATTTGTAAGTACTTTTTTCTCTTTTGCTCGGTTGAATGCTGCCTCCTGGAGGACAATTTAGATTAGGATACTGAATTTGTGGAGGACAAAATATTATGTATCTCTATTCTTTATTTCTATCTTTCTGTGTACATTCTATCAGATATGTGGATATTTATTCATACTTTAAAGGATGTTTATCAATTTCCATTGTTTTAAATTCCCTAATACCGTGTAATTATAACTACAATACCCACTGTGTATCGTGTGTCACCTGCAGGTCACGCTGTCCCGTGCGACTTCCTCCTTCCAGCATTGACAGATATGCATACATGCCCCTCCCTTTCCAAGCGGCCGTCAGCCAAACAAACCAATTATAACACAAGGTTTAAAGACTTCGTGTGACGGACGTTGTCTTGAGCCAATCAGAAACCTAGATGCCACTCTACCAAAATACCGGACATGAACTCTGAAGCAACTAGCAAAATAGCTACTTTGTTTTTGTCGCTTGGTTAGCTGACAGCTAGGCTACTACACTACTTTCTCTCTAAACAACAATGTCTGCACACTCATTTTTGGAGCTTTGAAGCATAGGACACTCATTGAATGATTGTAGTAGATGCAAACGATGGGATATTTTGTTGAATGAAGCAAACTCGCTAGCTGCCGATAGGAGGATGAACTCCATCACCGGTCGGGATGTTGCTATCCCCGCTGCAGCTGTCACTAACTCCGGAGTTTCATCCACCCGAGCACTGCATGTAGAACTCACATCCCAGCAGGTAACGTTATGTGCATGGTCCTAACTTCATGCTGTATGAGCGCTGTGCACGTAGGCCATTCCATGTCACCTCAAATGTGTTGCATTGATAACTGACAACGTATTATAAAACAACTCCAGGCCTATGGTAGCTAACATGGCTAGTTAGCTACTGTAGCTAACAGTCGAGCTTTGGTACTGTCATGTGTGTATCATGTGCAACGTTGTTCTCAACGACACATGATTCTACCATGCTTTGCTCCCGCTCCACGTCCATGTTTACTCTAGTTTCTCATAATTGTTTACGGATTAAATGCACTGCCAATTCCAGCTGAGTTGAGTTCATTCTGCAGCAGTTGGGAATAACGTTATGTATCATCAAGCTCAGGTGACCAGTTCCATGGTTTCTTTGAACCCTTTGACTTGTGGAAGTCAAGGGTTCATCAATTGGTAAATGAATCAGAAAGCATTCATTCTTGAATATTTATTCCAGACTTATACCCAAACCCCACTAAGTTAATTGGTTGTTCTGGTGTGGTTCGTAGTGTTCACATTCCCTTTAGCAGGGATGTTACGAGTTTGGGATGTAGGCAGCCATATAGGATATTTTATGAGGTGGTTGTAATGGTGCTACCTTGTAATCCGCTTTGTACCAGTTTCAACACCGGGTTTGCTGGGATAAGGGGCCTTATTGTGCAATAATTAAAAAGATATTGTGAGGATTTTCATTCCTACTCCAATTGTATAACATTCAGAAAGTAAACATTTTAAAGCAATATTTTTTCAATGCTGACAATACAATGTTGATAGTTCTTCGTTGTCCTTTCCAACATGAGCCATCTTGTATTACTTTATGCAGGATTGCAGTATGCTGATGTAAGGCATCTTCAGAAGGGCTAATAATGTGACCACAAAATCCAAACATGTAAAGTTTAAGACAGTGTTCTGGGAAATAACTTACTTGTGGACCAACTCATCTCGCTAAAAAAGGGTCTGCATCTGTTTTTACTCGCTTACTTGGTAAAGTCAATTTGAACTGTTTATCCTGTCATCAAACAAAGATTGACAAGTAGAATGTTTATCTAAGCTTCTGCGTAAAAAAGTAAATAGTTTGTGTGTGTGTGTGTGTGTGTGTGTGTGTGTGTGTCTGTGTCTGTGTCTGTGTCATGATTGAATGCTGGAAATCTCTAACCGAAAAAAACTATCATAACCTATGGGCTATTTAGTCAACCTATAAGACAAATGGCCAGTATACAGTGTCTGTGTTTTGTCTTTATCCTGCCCGGAAGTCTCCTAACAGAGTACAAAGGGTTTTTGTTTCCAATGCCCTTAATCTTTTAGGGAATCCCATGACTTAGATTTAGCGACTGAATGGTGGCCGGTCGTTGCAGTGAGGGTCTGCTGGTAAAGAATGTTGGTCAGATGCTGTATAAATCTGCAGTAATGGCGTTGAAGCGGACCATTCTCTGCAATGTTACTGTTCTGTCCATTTACTCTTTTTATGCACCATGGACTATGTTATTACATATTCTTTTTTAACATTGGTTGTACATTTCAGTTTGGAACGCAGTATAGACTGGTTATTTTAACTGCAATGCTGCATGTACTATGTGATTGGAACTGTGAGAATTCCGACAACTTCTGCAAGCATAACAATCAATGGACCAGCGTTTGACTTTCTTAACTGAAAAGGAAACCCTATGGTTAAGCTTTTCAAATGGGCCTTTGCTGTTGTCTGTGTTTTATCAATCTGAGACAACAGTACACATGGAAACCGTCCTAAAATCCACTCTGGCAAGTCTATATTTCATTAACACTTTACAGTCCACCATTCACACCTTGTGCTTCCGGGGGCATCCGTGGCATACTGGTTAAGGAGTAGGACTGGTAACCGGAAGGTGGCCAGTTTGAATCCCGAACCTCCACGGATGAGGTGCCCTTGAGCAAGGCACCTGAAACCCCCCTGCTCCCCGGGCGCTGCACCGCGGCGGCCCACTGCTCCGGGAGTGCCGGTGTGCCCCCATGTGTGTAACTGCATGTGTGTACCTGCGTGTGCACCTGTATTTGTGTACCCCACGTGTGTGGACCTCTGTATGTGTATGTGTTCACCGGCTACCCGGATGGGTTAAATGCAGAGAAAGAATTTCCCCCTAAAAAGGGATGAATAAAGGACTTGTCCTTACTTGTCCTTGCTGAATTTGGCGAAAGTTCAGGTGTTTCTTCAAGCAGATTTTGAGAATTGCATATTTCTTACCGGAAGCACAGGAATTGCTTTTCAAGCAATGTTTAATGACTATACACGAGAAAGTCATAATTGCAAATCAGCATTCATTGCTTTGCAAATGAATGTCTAGGATCACAGTCTTGGCGGTGGAAAAACAATTGTAGCTAGAGAGTATAGCGTGCCACTAGTGAGACTCTACAGGAGTGGTACTCCTATGAGGTCGATCTTGTCCTTCAAATGAATGGAAATAAATGAGCTAAATCCTAATATATCTCTACTAGGCCTACAATCTGCAGCCCTATTTACATTTGCTGACATTAGTTTTGCACCTACCTCTTTAAGGTCAATGTTTGCCAGGTATACTTGACGTTGACACATACACTATACTTTGTCTGTACTTTTGGTGACTCAGCTTTTATGTTTTGGTTTCAGATAAATAGGCTGTCTCATAAAGATATCTGCTTGCCTTGATGAAGTGTTTGCAAGAGATGATGTACAATGTTTTGTTTGCTTTTCTTAAAAATCACTAGTGAATATAAATAGACACTGTCCGCTGGTGCGTTTACCTTTTAGTCAATATAGTTGACCGGCTGTTTTGTTCCAATATAGCTTTTCATCACCCAGGATAACTTGGGGAAGGGCCTAACCTTAATGGGCCTATATTATACATACATGGGTGAGAGGAGTTATTGTCAACAGAAAAGAACCCCCCCCCCCTGCCCCCTTCCTCCATCCATTTCTCTTCCTACACCTCCAGATTGCATCTCCTCACATTTGTGTTAGTTGAACCTATCAGTCTTGATGCTATCTCCAGAACAGCAAGAACTGTCCACAGCACACTAGTAGAACACACAGGAGCTATGGCTGCACGACGCATGAAGAATCTACACCTCCTCTGAAAGGACTGCCTTTTCTTTGCCTTCCTGGAGAGGGCTGCATTGTTGATGTTTTTCCTGTATCCAAAGAAATTCACTCTTTCATGTCAGGACCCCGTAGGCTCACCTTTTCAACTTCCTTCCCCTTGGTGGGGAAGGAAGTGTTTTTTTTTTTTATATTCTGCGAACTTTGAATGGAATTTTTATTCATGGTATATTAAGATTGCCAAGATTAGTCAGTTGACAGAAATTTGCTGTTATGCATCACATTTTATAGACAAAATTTCTAATGACTAAGAGATACTTGGAGATTAATATATATTATAAAGCGGCCCTAATTGTGACATTCCTCTCGATAAATCATCTCAGACCCAGCGGCAGGATTACATAGGGCCTAAAAAAAAAAAAAGTTTGGTTCCTGTTGGTTGTCAGTTGAGGTCATGGGTAGGTAGGGAATTTATTTTATTTTTTTATTTTATTTTTTCCAGCGGCAGCGAATGATAGGTAGGTTGTTTTCATTTAAAAACGAGAAAATTCGCTCATCCTTGTACAGAATGAAGAGGTGCTGTACCAAAACGTAATTATAGTTTGCATCAAAAAATTATTATTATTATTATTTTTTTTTTTTTTATAAAGCTCATAAAATAATTTGGGTCGCACATAAATTGACAGGGTCGGTCGGAAACCGGAACCAAACAACATTTTTTTTTAGGCCCAGGCAAGGGGGCATCACAAATAACAGAGGGGGAACCCTTTTTCCTTCCTTGATAACACGGGAGGGATATTAATCACAATGCTGCTCTATCCTCCCGCTAAGTCTCCATCCATCTCATACTGCTGTAGTTCACCTCCCCCTCACCCACCATGACTCTTCCTTTCTCTGCTCCTGCCCAACAGAGACGACTACGCCACCTCCGCAGCATCGCTGCCAGAAACATCGTCAACAAGAATGGGTCTCCACTGCTTGACACCTACTTCACCCTCCACCTCTGTATAGAAGACCGCATATCGAGAGGTGCCCCAATACACCCTGTCCTCTCTGGGTCTTTGCGTCACTCTGTCTCTCTCGATCTCTCTTTCTCTGCTACATCTCTGTGTAGTGGCTTGTGTATCTGATGGCTTTATGAAGAATATCATGTAATACCAGTTTCAAGTTTGAAGTCAAGGTTATTTTTATAGCATCTTCATAAGGATCATGGTTAAAAACACACATGACAATGGAGACATGAAGTCACTGCGTTATACATTATATTATATATTAATATTTTTAGGTAACAAAGAGCCGCATGACTTATCGTAGATGTTTCTATCTCACATTTTGATGCTGAACAACAAACGTTTTTTAAATTTGAACAGCGATGTTTCACAGCATCAGTTTATAATGGTGCTCTGTGAACACTTTGATCTCCGCGTAGTGGGATTCAGTCTTTTTGTATAAATGGTCACTTGTAAGAAGTTCTAAGAAATGGTTCACATCCATCGATTTCGGGGAAACACAATGTCATGGTCACTCTCTAAGCTAGTCACAAGTTGGATTGTGCTGTTGAAGCTTGTGATGCCTTTCTAGAAGGAAAAGCTGTGTTGGTATAACGGACTTGATCACGTTGAATAAGGATGAAAGAAGTTGGTGTTATTTTATGTCATGCCCTTCGAGTGATGACATTTTCTGACGCAGATACTCATTTGCTATCCTTACTGTCAAAACAACTTTCTAAGGAGCTATTGCAAGGAATGCATTGAATGTATATAAGTGTTCCTCTCTTTAACCAAAATGTTCTTGTTTTCTTTGCAGACTTTTATGAAAGTGAGATCATAAGAGATTCGCTGGTAAGTTATCTTCAACCATCATTTCACAAAACCATGAGCTACTCAGCCTGTCTCTATGGCGACTCTAACTTTCTGACTCTTCCCTTACAAATCTCTGCACTTGTGTTTCATCATATGTGACCCAACTGTAAACTTTATGTTATTTGATCTCCGGCTGTTTCACCCTCTGTTTGTGCAATCTCTGCACACTTCCTTTTGTTCCTGCACTACAGTATCAGCAGGCCATTACTGCAAGGCCAAATGCACAGTCATCAGCTGACATAAGCTATTTTCCTTGCTTATTGCACTCCTCCACACATGCAGGCACGCACACACACACACATGGTGAATGTAGCCTCTCTTTATTTGGTTTACATTTCCCTGTTTTTTTTTTCTTCTTCTTCTTCTTCTTCTTCTTCTTCTTCTTCTTCTTCTTCTTCTTCTTCTTCTTCTTCTTCTTCTTCTTCTTCCACTAGAATGTGAAGCATACTTCCTAATTTGGCGTAAATGAAAAGCAAGCTTTACTGTCTCAAAGGGCTTTTCGAAAGCATCACTCAGGAATTGAGATTTGACATTATAATGATGTATGATAAGAGGGTTGGGGACAAGTGAATTCGTGAAGATCAGGTTACACAATACTTTACTTTACTTTACCATCTCACATTAACCTCGCACAAAATAAATTGTCATTTAAGATAGCTCTGAAGACACACCTATTGCAGCTGTCCACATGACTGAAATTGTAATCATTTTGTGAACTAAATTACTGTGACCGGTATGTTGTACTCATTATCTTTTGTATAATGTTTGGTAATGTATGTATTCTCTATGTTTTATATTGTATGGACCCCAGGAAGACTAGCTGCCGCCTCGGCATCAGCTAATGGGAATCCATTCAATAAACAATAAACAATACCATCATTAATTGCTCACAATTCAAATTCATGACATTCTGAGTATATTGATGCATCCAAAGCTTCAATATGTTTTCTTATGTCGATATGTGGACTGTTCTGTAAAAAAGAAAATCCCCATTGCATTTCAACTTCTGTACATGATTCAGAGAAATACTTCAGGATACATTTTGGAAGTTAAGTTGGGACTTGTCAGTGCTCATGTAGATTGTAAAGGCACAGAGGTAGCTATAGGGTCTGATCCAATCCCTCTGGACCCTGGTGTGTGTGTGTGTGTGTGTGTGTGTGTGTGTGTGTGTGTGTGCGTGCGTGCGTCAGAATCCGACGTGGCGGAGCCTGGATTTTGGCATGCTGCCTGACCTACTGGACACGTCGGTGTCGTGCTTCGTGGTGAGGATCTGGGGCGGTCAGCTCCAGCAGTACCAGCTCCTCATCGAGTGGAAGGTCAACCTGGACGGCCTGCGATACACCGGCCAACAGGTCAGCTCCAGCGCCTGTACATGTGATGATGAAGAAGATTATATTTTTTGGAGAGCCAAAGGAAAAATCACACCCATTCCAAGGGGAGCATGTGATGCAATGAGATGACCCGTTTCCCTGTTGGATTAGGAAACATGGAATTTGATAGGGTGATAATAACAAGCTGGAGCGTGCAGACTTAGAGAATTAGTTTGAACTCTGGGGAAGTTCTTTCACAATGTCACTGACTTACACTTGTTTTGACGGATGCAAAACTTAAAGGTTTTTAAGATTTCAAATTTAAGATTTCAAGGTCATTTTTTACTCTGAATGTATTTATCCGGATATTAATAAACGGTCTACCTTCTTTGGCGCTGGCAACCCTGGCATGACCGTCAGCCGTCCAAACTATGCGTTAACATTTGAGGTCAGTAAGCCAACAGCGGTTTGAACAAGGGTAGAGGGGAGCAAAAAACAAAACCCCAGAGCACATGACTCCTACATTGTATTCTAATGCTTTAATTCAGATTTTGTATGGTGAGAGTGAGGAGCAGAAACAGCCCAGCCTTGGAGCCCTACGCGTGGCTCCTGCCAGATCCATGACAGGCTTGACCAAAGCACTTTCCCAGTGCGTTTCACGCCAGCTGACCGTTGAAACCGTTCCACGGCAGAGCGGCAGAAATCCGCCCAGTCAGCGGTTTGGAAATATGTTCTTCAAGCCGTCAGCATACAAGAGGGAGAGGGCATCTTTCGTTGCGGTGCAATGAAATAAGTGGTTCTAATGGAGGGTTTTCAAGTTGCCTACAATGTCTGGAAGGGAACATGTGTTTTTCTGTATTTCCATGTTATCTGAGAGAGTGAAGCGAGGAGCCGAGGCCAGAGCCATATGTTACGGTCCTACTGTTCTCTTTGTTGTGTTCTGTGCCTTTTCTGCATTATGCCTATAATCCCCTCGTCTGTCCACAGATTCGCTCCAGGAGTCCAAATGAGATTATATTTGGATTGAATGATGGCTACTACGCAGCTGACTTTGATCATAAGGTAACTGCCCCGGTGCTATCGCTACAAGGGCCTCCTACACACACACACACACACACACACACACACACACACACACACACACACACACACACACACACACACACACACACACACACACACACACACACACACACACACACACACACACACACACACACACACACTCAAAGACACAGACACGCGCTCGAAATCGCACACACACACACACACACACACACACACACACACACACACACACACACACACACACACTCTCAAAGACACAGACACGCGCTCGAAAACACACACACACACACGCACGCACGCACGCTATACAGATACAGATGTCGCTATACAGATACAGATGTCTACTGTATTAATGGAATAAGGTTAAATTAGGACTGTCCGGGACATGAACCACTGAGCCGTTGTCTTGCTGCAGGACCTGTCGGAACGCAAGAAGCACAGCCTGCTGCAGGTGGACCAGCACTCTGTCCGCAACTCCTACAGCGTCTTCTCCCTGCTCAGGTGAACCCACTGCTCCCCCTCTCTCTCTTTGTCACATCCTCTTTATGTATCACGCATTTTTCGTCTCATTTCCTAGATCACATGAAGTAGTGCCATTGTAGGAACATACAGTTTCAACAGCGTCTTCTGAAGCAAACACGTCATTTGTCCACTAGATGGTGCCATTGGAATTAACATCTAAGCTTGTGTCCCTGTACTCTATGGGTTCCTCCAAAGCGCCTCAGAATTGCCAAGACTGCAGTCGGCTCTGTATTTCTTGGAAGTTAAAAGACATAAATATGGATAATATGACCATAATGCAGCCAAAGTAAAAGCACATTGTCATCACCGGTCAGGATTAGCTTTTGATTGTGAATTATTGCTCTAGGGAGTTAAAATACTCAAAAATAAATCCACATTTATACCACAAGGAGGAGATGATGTCAAGAACTTTAGATATAAGGAGTAGTTCATACTGACCTTTGTTGACAAACACGGCCTTGGTTCTTTTTTTTGACCTCTTTCTTAATTTTATATCAATGCGGTCGAATGTAAATACTACTTACGGCGTCACCAGGGCTATCCCCGAGGGGGAAATGCACAGTAAAACAGCAGCCTTATCACATTACATCACCCACCACATCCAATTACCTCCGAGCGGCCGTGGAACCAGGGAGCCAGGAAGAGGACTGGAACCCTTTGGGAGAGGACGGCGGGCCCGTCATTAGAGCTCATTGTAAAGTTCCTTCGGCTCGACCCTTTCCTTCCTCGGAAGGCAAATTAGGGGAACGACAGAAATGTCTTCCTGATGTGAACTTTCGTCCTCGGGGAACGCGGTAAGAGAGGAGGGCCCTGCCGCCAGCCCGCTGGTGGGCAGCTTCTCCCCTCGTCCCGGATGCTTTTTAATGCACAGGGGGGGGAGGGGGGGGGGGGCGGGGAGCCCGATGCGGATGACCGAGGGGAGATGGACCCCCGGTCCAATTATCATCATCATCATCCCTGTCATCCTCGCCACTCTTATGACCTCTGCTCCGGCTCATTTTATTATTAGGGCCTCATTAGCGTTCTAGATTTACAGTGATCGGATCCTGTCGAAATCTATGGAAGCGTTTCTGAAACCTCCCTCCCGCTTATTCCTCATCTTAGGGTCACCTATACGGCGCTCTCTCTCTGTCTTCCTGTACGTTATCTTCCCTCGTTCTCCATTTGTATATGTTTCCTTTGGCTCTGTGCTGTATCCTGTCCAAGCACACTGACATGTTCATGGTTCATGATCCCACACTGCAGAAGGATTCATCAGATACGTAGTTTACCTGCAGTACTGTACCGCCTTACCCCCCCCCCCCCCCCCCTCCCGGCCAACAGGGTTAAAGTTTGTTTAAGAGCTTTAACTCCTAGACCGAGTGGTGTACTCCCAGCGCTAGTTTGTTTAGCATAGTGTTTTTTTTTTAATATTATTGCTTTTACCTTTTTGGAATATATCCATATGGTGGTTTAAAGTATCTTATCCATGCTTAGCAATAAGGTGCTCGGCCTTGTTTTGGTGATGGAATATAGTAGTTGGTCATCTTTTGTTCCAAGATCTGGGGTATCCCTTTAATATGAATGTATTTTTAGTAGAGCTGTCAAGCGATTAAAATATTTAATCGTGATTAATCGCATTAATGTCATAGTTAACTCACGATTAATCGCAAATTCTTTTTCTATGCTAAATATCCCTTGATTTTTTTGTCCCATAATTCTTCTCATTTTAATTCTCTTATCAACATGGTGAAGTGCATCGGCTTGCCTTGTGCAAATGATTTTTTATTGATAACAACATTGGCATATACTGATCAAAACAGGACGATACAAAAAAAGAGCCTATAGTGCAATTAAAGGACTGCTTTGAACAAATGTCATTTGAACATAGCAGTCAGGCTACTGCTTCTTTGTTTTGAGCCAAAGAAAAAAAAATAAAAAATCGTGCGATAAATTTCTTAATGCTGTTAAAATTGGTTTGCGTTAACGCCGTTAATAACGCGTTTAACTGACAGCTCTAATTTTTAGTATATTTTGTTTTCTCTAGTCAGCGAGGCATGGCCACGCTCCTTCTAGGACTCCTAGTCCTGGTCTGCTCTTTACTTAAGTGCACAGGGCAACAAGCTATTTGGTTTGGTTTAACGCTATGCCAGGAATGGATGGGACCTCTCTCGCTAACGACACACGCAGGGATCTTGATTAATGATGGCAATTTGTCAGCGAATGAACACCTTTTCTGTTTTTGGCGCTGTTGACAAGACCCCGGGGGCTATTTCAACAACAAGGCAACGTGGGGCGACAAAAGACAACAGGCTTTGATGGAGAGATGGAGGCGAGGCGAACCATCCATCAACAGACTCTTGTTACCTGATTCACGATGCTGGAAGGCAACGCGGCGTTGCTATGCTGGACACAACAATGGGCCTCTGGGTGGAAGTGAGGCGATCCTGTTGTGCTTGTGATCCGAGAGACGTTCCCCTATTCTCACGGCCGAGGTCATGACAGGGTTGGGAGTAGCCCACGTGGAAAGGGAGCAGGGTCAGGGGGAACATGGGGACGGATCCACCAGGGGTTCCCTGACTGCTGTCTCCGTCTGTGAAGCCCGTCCACCACTAAGGCGCAGAGCACTCCATCTTGGTCTGAAGCCTATTCGAGCTCTTTTTTTGCTCCACCTCTGGGTCCTAATGTGTTTTTCCAATATTTTCTTCAAGTGGCCCTTAAGTGGAGGCACTTGAGTGACCCTGGGATCCTAGGTTGAACGAGGCCATAGAGGAACTATGCGCTAGCTTTCTGACATTGAATAATGTCTGTAATGTTAACATAGGCTGCGTATTTGTTTGGCAGATTTAAACATGGGGCCCGATTGTAAATGCCGCCCCCTCCATAGAACCGTACGCCTGGCTTTGGGAGGCCGAATCTCATGGTTTCACAGCTCTTTGTGGCCGATTTAGCATAGGTGCCACTCCCCGGAGCTCAATGTATCTTCAAATATTTACGTTTGCAACTCACCCACATCCCCTGGCATTTCATTGCATCCTTTTGTTACCATGAATGCACATTGACAATGCGTGTATGTGGGAAGTCTTTTCTCATTAGATGGCTGCCAGGGTTCTCCCCTGACCCCGGGTGGCTGAAGGAGGGAGGGTAACCCGCTGAAACTCCACCAATATGGCCCGCACTCTAACATATCACTGAGCATTGAAGTCATACCGCCGGGTCAGTGCCGTCAATGCTGTAACACTAAATGTTTTCTGTTATTGCTGTTCTGATTGGTCCGTGTCATGGAGACATCAGCTGCCACCATGGCGTTCAATGCCTTTATTGGCAGAATCAACCAGCAGGATTTGCCCCTGCAAATTCTTTTTTATTTTTTATTAAGTTTATATTCCTTTTTTATTTTTTTATTTTTTTGCTAACTCATGAACATAGCTGGAAAGGAGTCAAAAGTGTTATTCACTGACTACAATAGAAAAAGCTAAACGGCTATTCTTTAACTTGTTGTGAAAGGTAAGAGAGGGAACACAGTAGACATGGCTCAGTATCGCAAGGTTGCCTCTGTACTACGAGGCATAAATGCACATACACTGTAGGAAAATAACAAAGAAAACGGTTACCCCTTACATATTGTGAACTTTCAAAGATAAGGAGACAATGCATTTGTAAGGGGAACAGTTGGATTTATGTCTTGACATTCCTCTATGATGAGATACAGTCCGAGATAGAATGAGATGTTTATTATGATTCTGACTATCAGGTCTCCACTCTTGTTCCAGTTTGGTGGGCTGTTATTTCCTCTGCGGAGGTATATATTCCCGGGACATTATCCCTCTTTGTTGCTGCAAAACGTCTCTTAAGATTGTTTTGAATGGGGCAATTTGCTGCTCTCTTCAACAAGGTACGACCCTATTATGTTTGAATAATGGTTGCTGAATATCAAGAGAATACAATCATTTACCCCGTGCAGTTGTTGCCATTAGTGCACATTTGTTTGACAAGTGCACCCGGCACGCCTGAGCGAGACGAACAGCTGGAAGATCCGGCCACACGTTCTTCCATACTCCCATGTCATGGATACCAACCAGGCTGAGATGACAAGGAAAATCAAGGCCATTTACCTTCCCGTTAGTTGAGCACTCGTACCCCAGGTTTTCTTCTACGAGATCACAGTCGGTTAGTTTGTGGTTCCCAATAATTTTTGTTGGTGTGCAAAATAAGCAAACCGAATGAGTCGAATTTTCATCAACCTCATTGATCCATGTCTCCAGGTCAGTTAAAAAGTTGGATACACCCAAACAGGGCCCATGGCTCGGAATACCCTTGTTTAAGGATGGAGAATCTCTGGAGAAATGCAATATTTCTGTAAGAGTGAGGGTTCACAGTTATGCCAAGAAAGCACTACCTTCCCCCCCCCCTCCCCCCAATTCCCTCTAGATGTGCTGGAGCAGAGTCCATCTTGAACTGCACATCCTCTCTGCGCTTTCTCTGCGGTGCACAACTGATCCACAAAAAGTTTCCACTGTTGCGTCAAAGCGGTCTTTGAAAACAAGGGATACAGGCAGGGGAAAAGTACCCCCCCCAAAAAAAAACAAAAGGGGCAAAAATCATGTAAACACACAAAACAAGGTTGCTGAAGACACTGTTCCAGGGAATGGAACGCCTCCAAAGCCGGGATCTCTCATCGGGATTCACGCTCACGTGTCCCGGGCCGTAATCCCCTCGTCTGGAGGGGTGGTGAACAAAGCCATGAGACAGACCACAGAGACAACTGATGAGCGCTCCCATACTGGCCCCTGGTCCCTAATCGCTGTACGCCAGATGACACATCTGCCTTCGCTAATGCCGACCCCGCATCTGTGATTGTGGCGAGATAGCGAACGTTGGATCGCAGTGCGCCGCTGCCGCCGCATAAACCATGGTAAATATTTAGTTTAAGGCAATCGACGGAGGGGAAACAGGGATAACAGGGAAATCAGCGGAAAACAGGATGGGTGTTGGAACACCTTCCAGCTGACTGCTGCCCGCCAGCAACGCTGGAACGATCTTTTAATAGGCCGGAAGAGATTCTGTCAACATATAAAGAGCTTTTATATTTATGTTGGGTGACAATTCATGCCTATTAAATCCTTTTCAAACTTCCATAATCTGCCTCAAAAGTCCCCATCTCGAAATCGTTCTAGGAAGTGTGTGTGTGTGTGTGTGTGTGTGTGTACATGTGTGTGTGTGTGTGTGTGTGTGTGTGTGTGTGTGTGCAGCATCCAGGGTGTTGACTCTGACACCCTGGCTGATCTTTTCCCATGATCGGAATGAGCAAATATTTCTGTCATTTATTTTTCTTACGTTTTATCGACACGACAGTGCCAAGTGCAACACTCGACAGTCATAACTTCCTGGGGTAACACCCGTAGCGTAGCCGTTAGCTTCCCCCCCTCCCCTCTCTTACCTCGAAAAAACAAAACAAGACAAAAGTTGTCACGGCTTTGTGGGAATGTGTGCTCTGGACCGTTGCCTCGCGGTTGTAGTGCTTGCACGCTGACGCCCACCACCTCTCCCTCGCCACCTCCAGACCATGGGATCTGACGGGCAGGCCCTGAGCCTGGACTTGCCTTGAGCGATAAGGGGGCAGACAAGCATGAAAGGGGGGGGACAGGAGATAACTGCTCTCACCTAGGGGAAGATGCCAGATCAGATTCCACCATGGCAATCACCTAAACAGATGTAGCTGTCAAAACAGCTTTGCCCCGGCGTTCCTAAGCGTGATCAACCGTCGGCTATCGCTGTCACATCGCACAGATAAATAATGAAAGTAAAAAAAAAAAAAAAAAGCAAGGATGGAATTGTAAAAATAAACCGCTTTTTTCCTGGATGCCTCCTCCCTTAAATTCTAACAGAATGACATTTATTGAGTGGGTGCAAACCAGATGGAGTAATATCCCAAGGTGACCATGTGATTTTAATTTGAGGAAAAAGTCTGGGAGGGAGCCCCCTGGGATTTGTAAAATTACCCCCACCAAGCCGAACGCCTGTTTAACAGAGCCTCGCTAACCAAACCCACTCCAGGAGAGCATTTCTCGGAGGCTCACGGCAAGTGCATACCAAAACATAAACCCGTCACATCAAAGTCAAATGTAATGCCTATTTCTTTTATTATCCACACCAGAAGAATTCCCTCTCCTCCTGTTCTTCTGTGTTTATGTGCGTCGTCAGTGTCTGGTGTTGCGTTGTTCACGGCGGAAGGTGGATCGTCGAGGAATTTGTTGGGACGGCTGAGGAATTGTTAGTAAGCAACAGAAGAAGAGAGTGATTTGGGGTTTACTTATCTTGATCTTGTCCTTTTCCTTTGGTTTATTATAGAATCATAGCGTTCTGTGGAACTAAAGGTGAATGCATTTCCTAGCCATCCCTTGCAGGAGAGATCTTTTAAGATGGGTTCTTTTTTCCCACTCGGTTTGGGTCAGAGTTTTACTGTGGGCTGCTTTACAAGTTAGGGTTATCTAATGTAGGCCTGTCAAGCCCTTTGAGACCGTAGATGTGATACAGGGATGTACTTACTGCTCTTGGGTGGAATTCAACTTAAAAGTACTATAGTATGATACACAATATTTGTTCTTGAACACATGCTCCATTCCAGTGTGACAACATGGTGTTATTATTTAATTGGAAAAAGGTGGTAAATCGCTTCCAAATTTGTATTTCGTTATATGGCACGACGGTACAAAAGCAATGATAGGTAGCATAAGATAATCCTGCAGTATATCATATTACCAGTTGTGTGTGTTTCTCTGGCCTCCTGACTTTGTCCTGAGCAGTAGCTGTGAAGTAGTTTTGAAAAAAACGCTCTATGAATAATCAGGGGGGGTTGCTTTTTATTAAAATTTGTTGATGCAAGACATGAAGTCATGATATTGTTTTTTTTATCTGCCTCGACCAAGCACTAGCCGTCGGTCCAATAGGATCTCAGCTGGTAGAACCCCTTCACACCACACCACCGAGGGGGAGCGAGCTCTCACGCCGTACGATCAACGCACATAAATCAAGCAGAAAACCCTCACATCCTTGGGGCTCACAGACCGCTGTGACAACGTGCGGTCTAATTACTGGTTCCATCCCCCAGCAAAGTTTTGTCATGGCTCATCCTCCCAACATGTGGAATGGCCGTCTGATGTTGGTTTAATCGGGTCCCGTGGGCTCTGTTGTGGCAGTTTGTTTTGTGTGTGTGTGTGTGTGTGTGGGGGGGGGTCCTTCTCTTTGAGAGAGAAGGCTAGATGCTGAAACATTTCTGGACGTTTAAACAAGTTCCCTGATTGATGGCTGCAGTTATTCTCATGCAGTTTGTTGTTTTTGTGGCTGTCGTTTGTGGCTGTGAATAAACAATGGTATTAAGAAGATGAAAGTATGACAAAAACCGTCACTTTGTATGGCCTACGTTGTTTTATTGTATGGTGCATTTAAGGGTTAGCGGTGGCTTTTAAGGTTTTTGCCTCGTTCTCCACGCTAGACAGGTTGGAGTTTGGATGGGAACATTTGATCTCATGCTTTGGTAAGATCTATTAGACGATAATAGTAGATTAAAATTCTCTCTGGCTATTTGCGGTCCGGGATTTCAAAACGTTATCCTTTTTTCGGGGTATTTATAACCCTTACGACAGTAATTCTAATACTCCCTTGGATTTTCATTATCCCGTTTCATGTTTTCAATATCCATGTTGTTCTTTGTTCAGCATTGGTCTGTTCATTTACTTTCCAATTTTGTGCGGAGGGACCATAAAGAACTTTGTCGATTACTCCCAGTCCGTGGCGAGCAGCGGTCCTCATTACTATCGGGGGTCAGCTTTGGTCCTGTACACAAACAAACACTCACACACAAACGGCCGGGAAAGTCCTCCTAAACCCTCATGTGGTCAGAGACCCAAACAAACTCGCTTTTTTCACTAGTGCTTAACAATATATTTGACAGTTGATGTCTATTAAAGTTGCCCTGCAACTTTAATAGACCTTTAATATATTTTTGTATGTTTAATTTAAAAGCTTACTGTATATGTGTCAAAAATAATGAGGAAAAGCAGTAGAGGTAAAGCTCTTTCAGGTTATTCCCACTGTGCGATTGCGATTGGAGACGGCCTCCCAGCCTCATGGTTGTCTCGTGTTTCCTTCCTCTGGCAGGCTCCACACGGCCCAGAGAGCCATCAAGCAGACCCAGGTGACGGTGCAGAAGATCGGGAAGGAGATCGAGGAGAAGCTGAGGACGACGGCTGCTTGCACAGAGCGGGTGAGACGCTCGGCTCCAGACTTGGTGACGCTTATAAATTCATCGGGAGTTTAGAAGTAGAAAAGATAAATTTTGCAGATATCATTTTTTTTTTTTACTTTTCTTAAATACACAAAGGTGTATCGAGGCTCTCTGGAATTCTCATCGTGATGGATATGGTATCAGTTGGTGGCAGCAATTTATTTGCATGGTGTATGTTTATATTATCATATATCATTATCACCAACAGATCAGAATATGCTATGGAATGGGAGAAGTTTTCGTGGTTAATAGTGCAGCTAGGGTTAATAGGATTGTTATAGAACCATTTTACACGGTGGATGTGCATCGTGTTTGCTTTATATTCACCCCTCCCATAAGGAGGATCCTCCGCACAGGGGAAATCAAGAAAAGCCCATCCGACAGAGCAATGTAATTGGCCGCCGCGCAGCTGTGAAAACGAAGTGCTAATCCCCAGGTACGCGACGAGGCCGTGTTTATTCTAAACAAATCACCTCAAAAGCGCTCCCGCTCTCTGCTGCGTTAAAGGCCCCGGGGGGAAAGGGGTGGGGGGAGGAGGGGGTCACGCTGACGCCCTCCGCTGTCAGGTAGAGCTTCCCTCGCTCAAAGGATGTTAACCCCGCTCCCTCTCCCGTTGCTTTTAACATCACATACCTTTCAGATCATGTGCAAATACATAGCGATGTCGTGTGCTTTGTTGTACAGCTGCCTTAACGGCAGATTGTAGAGGGATTTCTAGCATGTTAACGCAGGATATTGAAGGTGTGCGTGTGTGGTGTGTTTTAGTTAGCATAGTTGACAGCGGTGTCCTGTAGTCTGAAATGTCATCATAACATGACCGAATTGGTTGTCGAAATAAACTATGAAAGAAAGAGGAGACCCCGAAATACATCATGATAGCGGGTGTAATTGTATGATACAAACTCGTTTATAGATGTCAAATCTGGTTTGAATGATGTGGGACGTGTTATGATGGAGTCATGGTGTGTGTGTGTGTGTTATATCAATATGGAGCGTTACACAAACGGTTTTCTGAGCTTGCCCACAATCCACTCTTGCTCTACACTGCCTCTCTACTCCCCCATCTGTTACCATTTTTTTTATTTTGACCTTTCTTACAATTTTTCTGTCCCCATCCCCCTATTCCTTCCCCTCATGAGGCAGCACTTCTGTAGCTCTCACACAATAAGACCCCCCAACTGTAGTCTGTACCAGGGCCCTCAAAGAAGCCCTTTATTAAAAGACAGGACCGGGCCGCCTACACGTTCAGTGAAATCAATTACAGTGTCCTTTTCAGGTCACGGCAAGAAATAAATCCACTTTTTCCTTTTTGTTGCCGCTACTTTTTTTCCCAACGCCATTGCCAGTGAGAAATGTGGGGGTTAGGGAATACTTTGTAAGGGTTCTGCCGATTAGTCTCCATCTTCTCGCGTGTGAGATACACACAGTGTGGATGGATCAAAGCGGCACTGCAAACCCCCCCCCCCCCCCTCCCCCCTCCCCCCTCCCCCCTCCCTCACATGGCCCTTTCACCCTCTCACCCACACTCAACCATTAATCTGGGGGGTTATAACACACACACACACACACACACACACACACACACACACACACACACACACACACACACACACACACACACACACACACACACACACACACACACACACACACACACACACACACACACACACACACACAGGGAGACACACACACAGCCAGTCCCCCACACCCCATGTCTGCTGCATATTTACTCAGCTGACCAACTGCCATTTGATGTTCACTACAGTCAGTCTCTGTCTCTTTCTCTCTCTCTCTCTCTCCCTCTTCCTCTCTCTTCCTCACTCTCTCTCTGTCTCTCTCTGCCGCTCTGTCTCTCGCCCTCTCTCCCCCCCCAACCCCACACACATCGAGGACATGACCTATCTGTCAACTCGCCGCTCTGGCAGTGAACGTGTAGGAGGAGGCTTTGGTGGTTCGTGCCATAGCTGGAGGCTGTTAGCAAGTGCATGTGTGTGAGCATCAGGGTCCGACACTTTAAAAGGAGGCTCGAGATGGAGGCCCTATCGGCCGTCTCACTGCGACGGCTCCCTGTTTTGCCCCAACAAACCCTCAGAAGACCCGAAGAAGAAAGAGTTTTTTTTTTTTCCTATCAAAGATGGCTATCTGGAGGTGGCTGCGTGTGATGCCACAGCCCGACATTCCTCCCTCTCTCGAATGTGTCATCGCTCCATCGGTTGCCCGCCTCCACACTCTTCAACATCTCTTTAAAGTTGTCAGCACCCCCCACTCCCATATAAACCGAATGTAAATATTGTACGTCGCATCATACATATTATTATTATACACAATACTGCTCCCTTCCACAACTTCCCACGGCTGCTGCTGTTACCCATTAGATTTCCCCCACACAACTCCACCGTCCCCTTCCCCCTAGCCAGGAGATGGAGTGGTTGAAGTGGGGGCGTACGATGCAGGGGCCGTCCTCCGTGAAAGGTGGATGGATGTTTTGCTAATCACCTGCAGCCGCCCGCCACAATAATCTCCTGCTGTCCCCGGGAACGCGGCGTCTATCAAGCCAATGGTTATGGCTAGATGGACCGGGAGCAAGGTGGGGGGAGGTTCATCATCTGGGGCTGATGGACTCCTACCTGGGTGTTGCGTCTTGGGAGACGGCCCGGTATTTTGGCGGTGTCTCTTCTGCGTGCTGCCGTCTTTGAGCCACGTGTTCGCGTGTGTGCTTCTCTTTGACAGTTATACTGCGTGCCTCGTCTTTATCACTTCTAGTGTTGGGCTGGGGCTAGGGGAGGGTTAAGAAAGGTGAGGCCATGTGTGCTGGGTGTGGTGTTGTGATTGTGTTTGCCTGCAGCACTGGTCGGTATGCAGTGTCCTCATCTGTGATAAAAAAAAAAAACACATACATGTTGCATCATGTATGTGTTGTTATTTTCTTTTCCCATGCTTTAAATGTTAGGTAGATACATTTTTCAGTTCGGGTAGCATAATCAATTGATGATCTGAGCTGTTATATCCTTACATTTATTTATCTTTCATACATATAAATTTAGCCTTTCCATATAGTTATTCAAATCATTTCAGGAACATTACCCTGTTGAACCTATTTCTTATCTCTGAACTGGTTCGGATCAGTACAGCGCTAAGAGCAGTGTATTTCCTTTTGCATCAGTATTAATCAGCATCTCCTCATTTCTCCTGTGTCCCCCCCCTCCGCCCCCCTGCCGGCCCCGTGAGCAGAAGAAGGAGCGGGAGTGCATGGAGCTGTGCCTCGGTGTGCTGCGCAGCGAGCTGCAGCGCCAGAGGAAGGCGCTAGGCAGGGAGACGGACCTGAGGCAGAAGGAGCGGGCGCAGCTCAACAAGAAAGGTAGCCACGCCTAGGGCTGCTCGATTATGGGGAAATCATGATTGTTTTGGTCAACATTGAGATCAGGATTTTTCAAACGATTAATTTTGAGTTTGAAAACGTGATGCATTAGCTCAGCATGGCGCTCTTAAAAAAACTTCGTAACAGAGAACTTTGAAATTTCCCCTTAAAAAAATACACAAAATGTTAAAATAGAAA
This sequence comes from Gadus macrocephalus, assembly GCF_031168955.1. Lineage (NCBI taxonomy): Eukaryota > Metazoa > Chordata > Actinopteri > Gadiformes > Gadidae > Gadus > Gadus macrocephalus. Next base: position 20,178,858 of record NC_082388.1, on the reverse strand, counting down.
ACGATTTACAAATATGTATCCAGCTGCAATTTCTATAAAAACATTTAATGAATGAAATGCATAAACTACAAAAAAACAAATCAATCGTTAACTCGATTATTTTTGTTTGGAGAAACACGGCAAACACGAGAGAAATGGTCTACCGGGAGCGGGGCTTCGGCCTGTTGGGTTTGGCACCCAGCGGATGCTTGGTTTAAAGTGGCGCTTTGTTTGCGTTTCTGGATTAACGTGCGGTCGGTCGGTGACCTTCGAGCGCGGCGACGCCATGGTCCCTCACCGGAGATTAATCCGAAACTGCTTTCCTCCTCGCATCTCAGAAGGGAGTAGAGTAGAGTAGAGGGGTATGATGTCATGCTGCTGCACACACCGACAGTAGATTATCGATCAACCAACAATGGCGGCCAAGAGTAGACATCTTGACGTGGTTAAGATGTCGTGCGATTTCCTTTGAGTCTGCAGTGATCTTTGTTTCCCGGTATGATTGGTAAACAATATTAGAAAGTGTGGTGTGTGCAAATATCCATGACCTCTATTGAGTAAACTGATTGCATAAGTGATCCCAGGTCAAAGGTCACCATACTTGAACTTGGGTTCACGTTACACACACACATGCTCACAAAAACACACTCACACACAAACACACACTATCTACACCTGTATTGTATTGAGGAATGCCTTTGGTTTCAGCGGTGCTCTAAATCAGATGTGCTTAACTATATGGCACCTATCAACTCTCAATACCTTTCTCCTGGCACTCTGTCATGTCTGAGACTGAAGGGGAGTTCTGCAGTGCTAACCTTCGGAAAGAATCCCGTTTTGAGTTACTTTGGTGGTGATGCGGAACACACATTAAACATTCAATTCACAACACAAACTTGAATAACCTCTGTAGTTTGAATGCGTACGCATACACAGACGATTGTATTGAGGTTTGCGTTGTGTGCACTTAAAAAAATATAAAAACATAAAACAAACAATCAAGCAGCATCATAGAAACACCCATTTCTTCTTCGCCAGATAATTGGCACTATCCTTCAGGCTTCCTCGACGGACCCTGGAGGAAGGGGAACAGATACGGGGGTCTTCCCATGGTGCTTCCACAAACAAACACGCGCCAGGGCGTTAAACGGCGGGCAGAGGTCAAACTGCGCTCTGCAACACGTTACACTTTACTGCAGCATCCTTGGCGCTCGAAACGTTTATAGACCTGAGAGATCAAACGCAAGCTGGCTGCTGAACTTTATAGGGTACTCACCCTCCAGAGCCAGTCTCGACTTAAGAGCAGAGACATTTGTGTGGTTTCTGAGGCGCCTTTCAAAGGGCCCGGATGAAACGCAGCACTTGGGTCCGTGTGTCCGTCCCCACTGGCGGTGTTTGTCTAAACGCAGTGTGCACAAACAGCTCCCCGGGATTCTGATGGATCAACTCTAGCTGTTGTTTGGCCTCAAGGCAGGGCACCTCAGATGGCCACCGAGAGCTGTGATGGAGGCTGTTAATGACTGGCGCCACACACACACACACACACACACACACACACACACACACACACACACACACACACACACACACACACACACACACACACACACACACACACACACACACACACACACACACACACACTTTGTACACACATCCAAATGGAATAAAAGCTGTGTGTGTGTCGAACGTGGGTTGGTTTCTTTGTTCCTCGATCCTGACAAATGGCCCTTAATCTTCTGACTCTTTACCTGTCACCAGTCAGTCTATGGCCAAAGGAACTCCATGCCCTCCCTTCTCGACATCCCATTCATGGCCCTTCTCCAGAAAGGACAGGTGCTTATTAGAAAGCACAGGGGAAGAAAAAGTACCGGGGCCTAGTCCAAGAATGCAAAGGTATTTATGGGGCTATACGAAGAAGCTAAGGCTAAAATTATGGTACTGTGAGATGTTTTTCTTCTCCCGTCTTCCCAGGGGTCTCATAGCTCACATCCCGCAGAACACGCTGTTTGCTTCCCATATATTACTCACGACGACTGTATGAACGTTAACGTAAACGTTTGCGAATCGGCCCCGGCCTGGGAAATAACTTGCACGTTAATTATACCATTAGCCGACAGGTGTGTAGTGTGTACGGGAGTTAATACAGTCTGATTGGATTTGGACCTTCACCAACATGCCCGTAGGGCTACATCGGGAGGTGTCAGTGATATAGAACGAGTCACCTCAGACGTGGCTCGTCTGGCAAAACACATGCAACGGTGTACATTTAAGGTTAGACGCGGCTGGACCGGGCTTTGTTGCACAGCCTGGTTTCAGACACATCCATAATTTTTCAACTATCATCAACTACCTTGGAGACCGTTTCTCTGTTCATTGTCAGCTGGAGGCTGTCATTTTCCACACATTCCCCCCTGCCCCTGTTCTTTATTAAAGTTCAGCTTCCACCCGAGCCCATTCTGGCTCCATAAACCGTACGGTCACAGAGTCCCATTAAACGCTGTATGGCCCTTCAGGGGGTATTCTGTGTCCACGGCCGAGCTCCGATCCCCTTTGTCTCACTCCCAGGGCCGAAGCCCGTACCGCACAGTGTGGTCTTCCTATCTCTCGCAAGGCAGCCATTGGTGGCAGTGGAGCACCGCTAGTGCTAACCCTTATCAGCCATCGCGGCAAAATACTACCCTGTTATTCTCAGGAAACCAACTCCACTCAAAACAAATGGAGCAGAAAACCAACCCAAAGTGTGTGTGTGTGTGTGTGTGTGTGTGTGTGTGTGTGTGTGTGTGTGTGTGTGTGTGTGTGTGTGTGTGTGTGTGTGTGTGTGTGTGTGTGTGTGTGTGTGTGTGTGTGTGTGTGTGTGTGTGTGTGTGTGAGAAACCAATGTCCTTGAAGATGCAAAGAGGATTATTGTCTGGGATGTTTTTTGACGGATGTGCTAGAGACTTGCGAAAGTCCAACCAACTGCACGAGCAGCCTAGTACTTTTTAAAGCCTCATGCATCACCGGCGCTGTATCCTCCTGACAGGTTAACAACCACCCCTTCAATACCTGCTGATTAACAGCAATGCTGAACTCTCGCAAGGAGGGTACATTTGAGGATATGAGTTGTTGTTCTTTCCCATGGTGCGTGTCATCAATACCTCAAAAAGGGCAGGCTAGCTTGAAATAACGGCTACGTGTCATTTTCAATTTTCGATTCGGATTTCACCTAATTTATGAATCAAAAACGATATATTGTTAAGTGTCTCAGAACTTTGTATCAAGGTCTGGATTTATCTCCTTTTCAGCCGAGACCACAGCATCTCCCTCTCCCCCTCACAGGCACCACCGCCAACGCTGTCGTAGCCAGATGGCATAAATCATGTTTTGCGTCGGGCGTTTATTGTACTTAATAAACTGTACTAGTTATTCTCACCCGGCGAAGCGCTACTCACTTTCCCCCGGTCCAATAAATGTCCAGTGTAAACGGGAAGGGGGGTGGGGGTGTCATGAGGTCTCATATTGAAGTCATCATTGTTAGGTGCTCATTAGGCTCTCGTTAGCCTTTCTCCTCCCCGCAGAAGCTAAACCCCCTAAACCCTATAGCATCCTGTACTGCGGCTGCCATCTTGATTGAGGACATGGGTTGATGGCTACTGCAGTTTTAGTCAGTCCTAATGACTTTCTAAGACACCCCCCCCCCCCCCCCCCCATATGACTGTGTATTACATTGATCAAAATCACAACTCCATACTACATACCTGAACCCCTTATCAGGGCTTGGTAAATGCCCTGTTCACAGATATTATATTGGTTTATATTACAAGACTATTGTTATATTAGTAATATTTTAGGCAAGGCAAGCCAACTTTATTCATATAGCACTTTTCATACACGAGGCAGACTCAAAGTGCTTCACATAGAAGCCAATTGTAGAACAATGTGAAGCATTGTCATACAATAAAATAAAAGAAGGCATTTCTTTGTTTCACATTTCCGCTGCGTCCTGTTGGCTGCTTTGCCTTACTGTTTGAATAACCATTGGGAATACATATTTTAGATATTTTATACCCACAGTTGGTACGCCCCATTTTCAGATGTCTTTGGAACTGTAGTTCTGGGTTTCGTCCAAACTAAACAACCGCTGCACCATATCATTTATAAAAAGATCTCCTTGTACTTTGGTACCATATCGAAAAGCTAGATTGTGAATGTGTAACTTTCACTGTTGCCTGTGTTGAATGTGCAGAATGTATGCTAAGGGTGTGACCGTTCAGGTGAGTGAAAACCCACTCACGGTTTTTGGTCATGGATTTCGGTATAATAAATCCTGCTACTATAAAGTACCAGTGTTTTATAGTTATTTCATGGCTGGGACACCAAAAAGTGCTAAAGTCAGGTTGCTTTTTTTGGTCTGCCGTACCGTATTTCCATCAGTCCCGAACGCTGCGTGTCTACCGGCTGACCCATGCGTATCGTCCTGTACGGTATTGTTGAGGGTAACCATAACACCCATAATGGGTACCATACTCTCACAGGAGAGATCATCCTAGTTAGAGCCAAACAGCTAAACCTTTGTGGATGCGTGCGAACCACAACACGAAAACAGACACATTCTGTCCAGAGAACCGGAGGACTGCTGTGATACAGTACATTGTGTTTGTTTTTCGGCCGCGGAGCCGTGTCGTGATGTGTTCCTGCTGGATTGCTTTAGGAGGATGAAAGGGTGAAATGATGATGGATGAATATTGCAAAAGCTGGGCTTACTTCTACACTGTACCGTGCGGTGTTTAGACCAAAAAAGAACACAACAAAAAATAAAAGGGAAAATCAAAAGTTTGCACGAGAAAACTTCTGTAGTCTAATCTGAAACCTGACAGACTTAATCTCCCCTGCTACATCAGTCTGGGGCTCTAATCAGATTGACACCGCGTCCCGTCGCGAACACCACCATAACCAGCACCAGCATCACCCCCCATGGCACGGCTCCCCTAACCCTGTCCTCTACCTAACTCCTTGTGGCGGCCCCCATCCCCGGAGCGTCTCGTCTCGAGCCAAGCGGCTTTCACGAACAGGAAGTAGTTTAGGAGAAGGCAGGCTCCTGAGGTCCGCATGAGTGATGGCCCACGATATTAGCGTTAAAGCTCAGCCTGTCTGCAGACATTCAGCCTGATGGCAGCTTCAAGGTCGCTCTCCTCACATTCCAAACGCCTAAGCCCCCTTCCTTTACGATGATGCCCTCTTTTGTTTATTTCTTCCCCCCCCCCCCCCCCTCTCTCTTTTTTGTTTGAGGTGACTTTGGTGTTGCAGTTCAAGAGAAGTTCTTGCTTCCAAGAGAAAAGCTCTTCTAGGTCTTCTCTGGGAGTTTGGACTGTGCAGCCAAGCTTCGTTGACTTGGTGTACGGTTCTGATTGTATAATCGGATCCAATCATTTTCGGGCTTTCCAGGGTGATGGGTGAGACACAAAGCGTCTGCCAACTGTATCAAGTATTGTCCTTATCTGCACATTTTTGTTTATTTGCCTAGCTCTGTATTTACACCCTCTGACAAATCCTGTAATCATCTCACACATGCCGTGTGTTTTTTATGTGTCAAAAGGGAAATGGGTTGTGTCTGATCGAATGCGGTCTATTTGATGTCGGACAAACTTCAACAGCAGATGGCACAGAACCAGGAGCTAGCCCACCCACCTGTGCAAATTTACCAGAACATAGTGCAACTAGCAATTTTCTGTCTCTCTGTCCCTTACTTGTTCTCTATCTTTCTCGTTCGCTATCTCTCTCGCCAGAGGAAGCGTTCTCCTTTCAGCGCCAAAGTCTGGAGGAAGAGAAGGAGTCCTTAGCCAAGCAGCAGAAGGAATGCACCGCCAAGAGGTATCTATGAACCTGTAATTAGCCATCGCTTTATCTCTGCTTGTGTACACACAAAACACAAACGGGTCCCTTTTTTACCTCCCCATCCTAAACAGAACAGACAATCTGTGCGCGATTACCCAGGTTGCATTGCACTGAATGAAGTGATCCATTGTGCCAGTCAGTTGTTTTGAAAAATGTTGAGAAGACATTGTGAGGCCTTCTGAGAATAACAAGTGTGGGTGGGGTCGCAAGGACGGAGCCAAGGGTGCCTATTTGTGTGTTTTTAACTAGAGACTATGTATACTCTGCTAAAAGAAGGGTTTGTTTACGTAGGCCTAAGGCGGGAGCGGAGGGTGGCCCGCTGAAGTCCGCCCCTACCTCTGCATACGAGTCACCGTTTTTTTTTTGTCTCCAGCGTACCTGGCAACTGCGGGTAGTTCAGCCTCGACCCGGGAAACACTAGCGGGCCCCAAGAAAATGAGTCCTTTCAGAGGAAATGAACACTGACACTGCTGCATCTGCCCAGTGTCTGCTCCGTGAACTCTCTGGTTCCTTCATTTAGCCTTGTTGGTTCTCCATGTCTTGTTGTATTTTATTTAACATAAGAAATAGTGGTTGGACTTGCAGTCCATGCATTAGATGCCTGTAGAACGTTCCAATGTTTTACTTGCTGTTCATTTTACCTACCATTATATGTCGATTGCATTTCACGGGAGTTATGCCTGCTGCAGTTCGAGGCATTCCTGAAAGCTAGGATCCCTCTTTTCTGCTCCTTCTCAAGGTTGCTTTTCCCACTGGGTTTTGGGGAGGCCCTTCTCAGGTCTTAAACGCCGTTGTATAATGCGGGCCTGTAAAGTGCTTTGAGACTAAATGTAAGCTAAAGGAATACACCAATAACCTAGACTTGAACTCTTCATTAACGAAGCTGAGGCTAAAGAATCATATCTACATAAAGATACATCCATGGGCAAAAGCCCTGAGTTTGGGTCTGTGTGTTTTTGGTTTGGAAGAGCTTGCCAGATAGGGATGAGTGAATTCTTTTGACGGTATGATCAAGCGGTCAGGACCACTAGTCGCTATGCCTTCTTCTGTCGCATGATAAAAACGGCATCAACAGAGGGTAATGATATGTTGCCTGTCGACCACAAACAAAAGCCAGAGAGAAAATTAAAGTGGAAGGATAGGAAGACAGAGGGGAAGAACGCATCGTATTCAATAACGTCTTCCCCCCGTGAACCTCCTTTTCATCTTTTTCTTTTTTTCTCCTCTCTCTTCATCAAAGACTCGACGTAGACCCCTAACCGGTGCCGAGGCAGCGTTCCCAGTATTAAACGGGGAAACCGAGGAGAACCGCGATTCACCAGATGTCTCTGCATCTTGCCCTCTGCATACAATAACGCCAACGTTTGTGAATATAGAGCTCGAGAAATAGCTTCTTAATCTGACTCTAGTCATGGCAAATATCTGAGGGCTAATATCGAGAGGATGAAAGCATCACGGTTCGTTCCTTGACGTTGCCCCGTTGAGTCCAATGTTTTTAAAAAGTTTTTAAGGTGCCTTTTTTTTTCCTTTGGTGTTGCAATATAACTACATTTGGAAATGCTGTAGATGATCGCTGATCATTGAGAGTCGTCGATGATGCGCTGCGCGGGGAAGGCCGGGGCTGCTGCTCAACACGTCTCAGGGCGTTATTGAGCGCTGTCACGCAGGAATGTTGAGTGCTGTGACAGTGGAGCCTCTCTCACAATGACGAAGAACTGAGCCGCTCAGTGGTCATTTATTTATGACATGAAATCTTTTAGTCAGGACCTGACCACCTATTTTAAATTTAAAGACCATTATGACTTGTAGAGACCTGGGTAAAGATAGCGGGAGCGCGTATCAGCTTCATGACTCAATCAATCACTTCTGGGGTTAAGAAGAAGCGGACAGCGCATTGTACTGACACTCTGTCCGCCGTTTGTGTCACTCTCTAGACTCTCATGTAATGGGCGGCTTAGCGAAGGGAGACTGACATGAGTGTGCTGTCACAGCCCATTACACTACATCCATATACTCTACCCTCCTCCAGCAGCCCCCTGACACGCACACCCACACTCCAGACTTCCTCTGAATTCAACTTGGTCCCGCATGCATCTCTGCTCTTCCTCCCCAGTGGCTCCTCGACTACCGGTTACTTCCCCCTCACAGAATGACGTTCGCCGTCTTTCACTCTCTCTGCGGGACGACAACTCTTCTCCTCCCTGTAGCCAAGGCACACACAGATACTCACGCACACATACTCCCCCACAGCCCCAGCGACGTCACCTTGCACCACTGAAGACTATGGCCTTTGTCTCAGCCTGTCCAGTGACTGAGAGTGTTGTCCATGTGTCTCGCTCTTGTATCCCTCTCTCCAAACAGCCCCCTGCTTACCTTCTTTCTGACCTCTTCCCCCCCCTTCCTCCGTCTCTCCAGGGAGCAGTTCCTCAAGTCCAACGCTCAGCTCACCTTCCGTTGTCGGCAGCTCCTGTCTGAGCTGTCCTACATCTACCCCATCACTGTGGTGAGTGATCAAGGCGGCTTCGGTGTTGAAGCTGTGGAACCGTTCATGGAATGGAGGGAAAATGTAAAGCGTAAGGTCATAAATGTGCATAATGTTATCCCTAAAAAGAAAGATGTTGGATCCTCTTGTGTGAAGGATAATTATCTTGTATTGTCATGAGTTCCCCTGTTACCTTCCCCATGGTATTTCAGGAGGGCTTCCAAACGATATATTTTTTAATTTGATTTTCCATAAAGGTAAAAGGTATATAAACACTCTGAATGCCACCAGCAGCGCTCAGTACTGAAATAATTTAAAGGCTTTCACCCTGCTGCCTTACCCCTGGTTAACCCACAGGGACTTTGTTTTGTGTTCTTGTCTTTTACGTTGTCCTTGTCATTGCCTTTAATCTGAAGCTACAAACCTAAATCCACAGGCAAATCAGTCGGATTACGTCATCTGTGGAGTTAAGCTGCCCAACTCGGAGGACTTCCAAGGTAAATGACAGCTGGTCTGATTGGCTCCCCATGTTAGAGATGCCTCCATGCATGTCCTTCAGACATCGGGGCTCATCCCGGTTTGCATGTTTTCTATTGCTAAAAATATATTTTTTAAAGGGCAGTTTATATAAATACGATCGCGTAGGCAGTGCACATGAAATGGCGGAAAATATCATTTTAGTAGAATAGTTTCCAACTTCCGTAATGGTGCAGTTTTACAGCCCCCAAAAGGCCGATAAAAATGCCATCCTGAAACACTCACTAGAGTTGGACTCACTAGAGTCCAACTCTAAAAAAGAAAAAGCTCATCAAGTTTTTAACGGGCAGATCACAACAGGACTGGATACTCAATGTTCTGCAGCCGTGCAGTCTCGGCTCTGTGTTGACCACCTACTGGAGTCTTGTTTCTAAACCACTATCTGCCCACAATAAACACGATCCCATCCTCTTGTCTCCCAAACCTGAGAAGACCCAGCCTCCGCCAGGCGGTAATGTAAATATGCTGCTATGACAAAGACTTTGTTTGACACACATATCCATGTGATCAAGAGCGAAGGGGTGGGTGAGGTAGATGTGTGTGTGTGTGTGTGTGTGTGTGTGTGTGTGTGTGTGTGTGTGTGTGTGTGTGTGTGTGTGTGTGTGTGTGTGGGTGTGTGGGTGGGTGGGTGGGTGGGTGGGTGGGTGGGTGGGTGGGTGGGTGGGTGTGTGTGTGTTCGGGCCAGATGAAGTACGATGATAGGGTAGAAAAGCAGTAACTGAAAAAGGTTTGAACATAACAATTCACCAACCCCATTTTGGAAGCAAGCTTAGAATACATCAGGCCACTCAAAATGCTCCTCATCATCCAAGAATGCAAAAGATTGCTTCCTGTGTATCTGAACCCCTTGGACGAGGCCCCAGTGGTGAGAATCAGGTCCCGAACCCTTATTTTCCACATCTCCAGAATATCTTCGTTTGAGTCTTCATATGGCTTAAGAAGAAAAATAGTCCTTAAGACCAAACTCAACAGAGGGAGACGACGAAATGTGTTCCTGAGGTTGTGAAAACCCTTCTAAATACTTTAAGCTCTCCCAATTCTCCCCACTCACATAATTGACCAATGGACGCCGTTCAACAATGTTGGTGTTCCAAGAAGCGGTCGTTCAACCATAGACTTGAGGAGTTAGCAAGGGTAAGATCAGCAGCAGGCCGGCTCAATCGTGGTGTTCGCCTCCACAGAAACGCAATGTGGATGGCCATAGGGGATGTCGTATTGTCCAAAGAGAACATTGTGGCGAGAGTTCTGTAAAGGACCACCTTGATAAGCCTAATGGTTTTGGATGGATTCATAGTAGATAGATTTAGAGTGTTCGAAATGGAGCCTTTTGGCTTCTTTTCAGCAAAAAAAACATTGATAGTGAAAACCTTACTGGAACAGTTAAACTGAGTGATGCTGACTTCATGGCTTCAAACTGTTCACGGGTGTAGCCCCCATATCATAGCTTCAACCTATTCTCATGTCCCGCATTGCAAATAAACATTGCCTTGTAGCGCCCGACTGCTATTGAGATGAATGATCACACATATAACAGAAAGCGATGATTATATGAATGTAGTTATCCACTGTGGATGCAATAAGAGGACTGTGATTTAGCCTACTGCAGGTCAAAGTGAACAAAAAAACTGAAGGTTTGTGGCTGCAGATGATGAAATGGCAGAAAAAAACTGCAGCGAGCCTTCCACCAATCAGATATGTTCAGCACTGCAAGCCCCACCCACAAGGTTCCTGAACATTTGGAAAGTCCTACCCCCCAAGCAGGGACATTTTTGGGGGTCAAATTATGTCCCCGGAACTTAATTTGGACCCTGGTTCCTGCAGTGGAAAACCAAAGGTTCCTAGTTCCTGCGGTGGACAGATTGCCTTCTTCTATAACACGTGAGCACTAGGCATAACTCACCATGTTCCTGTTGTGCGATAGCTCTTTTTCCCAGTGTTAGACTCCAACTTATCTGGTGGGTGTAAGGACAGTATAATAAAGATACACATTTGAGCCATGAAAATATGAGATAATAAAATACAATTTATTATTTGTCAGTCTGTATGGGATCCAATGTTTTGAAGGAACATCGGGATCCTCCGGAACGTTTGCGTGTTCCCGTGCTGAACTTTTCTCACAGCTGGGGGGGGGGGGACACTCTTGAGTCCATAATTCAGGATCAACCTATCGCCACTTCTCCGCCCCCCCGCTGTGGGGACATCCCTGCTGCTGAAATTCCTTAATAAAGAAGGGGAGTACAGAGCTCTTTATCGCCTCCCTCTCGCCATCCCCCCCCCTTCAGCTCAAACACCCAGCCAGGCCTGCTGCAAATCACTGCACCACTGTCGTTGACAGTCGATGTGTATTTGCAGTGGTGGTTTGTTCCTCTGTGCCCTGCGTCTGCCCCTGCCTTTAAGCCCTGATAAGGTGGACACCTACCAGTGAGTACAGCACCAAGCATGCGGGGGGTAGACAGCGAGAAAGACATCCTAACCAGCATTTCACTCCCTAACCTCCATCTCCCATCTGTTCGTTTCTCCCTTTGAGCTGGAGTCGTGTGGTTTTGAGGGTGGTCGGTAACAGAGGTGCGGTTTGTTAGCCAATGTCGGAGAGAAATGGGAGATAACGTGGGAGAAAAGAATGGCCCCTGACCCAACGCACTTGACCTCCCCGCTGACCTCTGCTCTCACTGAGTGTGGGGTCCGTCGCAGAGGCTGCATGATCAAGTCTAGAGCTTTCTGGATGGTTGTCTGTCTGAAACGCCCTGAGGCTGAAGGGGAGGATGTTCCACATTATCAGGAGGGGTCAGGGTCAATGGAAGTGCTTTTCTCACCAGGGGGAGAAAGTATTTTTTTTTTCATTTTTTCATTACCATAATCTTTTTCAAACACTAAGCTCTACCTGTCTCTTTAGCATAATTGTCCATCAAAGTTTGCACCCCAAGGTCTTGCATCAGTTTCTTTGTACTTTAACTGACCTGACATTCTTGTAAGTTGGCGGGGAGAAAAACGCCGGACCACAATTGCCTGTGTGCCATGTTGGCAACAACGTGAATGCAAAAATGCAACAAAAAACGTGCAATCTCTTTTATGTAGATAAAAACAAGCCCTGCATGCCAAGTTCTGTTGTATTCAGTATAGTGGTTCTCTGCTCTTTCAAAACAGAGCAATTCAGTTGCGGTGTAGAATTACTTGTGAGCTGTGAAGTAATTTTTACCTTTAACCAACAATCAACATCCTACCCTGTCGAACCGTCTTTCTCTCGGAAATTTTGTTGGATTTAGTTAGGAATTTGTATACAAGATGTTCTTGGCCATAGACTTGTCTTGCCACCGAAACCCTATTTTTTTGTGATTCTCATCATACTTTCCCACATAAATACAACAGCCTCCTTCTGTGAATACTTCAAAAAACATCTTCTGCTTGATTCAGCCCTTTCGGTATATAATGTTGTTTGGATTCACAAGATGTGGACATGGATTATGTTCCAACAGTTTATTTCTTCACATAATGAACACCCATCCCCAACACATCACCAGACAGAATGGCATTGACTGTATGCTTTGAAGATGTTTGATCTTGGATCAAATGTCAGTTCACATGAGGCTAAAAAAAAAAAAATCAATCAACAAATCAACAAATCTGTTTTGTTTGTTGATTCTTTTTGATTAGTTCAATAACAAGCATGGCGCCTCTGATCCATATTCTCCGATGCCAAGCGCCATGATTTGACGTTGTAAACAGCTGGAACCTCCATATCTCTCACCACAGCAAAGGATGACGGGAGCGTGGCAGTGGCCCTCGGTTACACGGCGCACCTGGTCCTGATGGTGTCCTGCTTCCTCCAGATCCCTTTACGGTATCCAGTTATCCACAAGGGTTCCCGGTCCTCCATCAAGGACACCATCACCGACAGGCTGACGGAGAAGGAGAGAGAGTAAGTGGATCAAATTGCTGGAACGCATTTACCAACTCAATCATCAATCTACACAGTTTTAATTTAGGTGCGTGCGCATTTGCTTGGGTGTGTGTATGTTGCAGTGTCTTCTTGAGCAGGTTTCCAAACGGCTTATTCAAATCAACTTCATGTACATGAGTGAATATATGTTTTGTTTTACTCAAATCCTGAAGAACAATGAAATCTGCCCAAGTATTTCCTTGGCTTGTGAACCAGTTGTAGTTCTGCATTCCTCACGATACAGTCTTTGCTCTCTCCAGCCGTCAGATCGTTTGTGGCCTTGTTCGATGCACACAAGCCTGGTATGCGTGCAGGAGCGGTCTGGTATAGGAATCTTTTTCTCTGGAACATTATCAGTGCATTTCCAGATTTTTATATCTTTACAGAGTGTATACAAGCTACAGAAGAACAGCAAAATAAGTAGCACATTTTTTGGGCAGACCGTGGCATAGTATTTGTCTCCAACTAAACCTAACATGATAAATGCAACGTATAATTAAGCCCAGTCCATGCCGGAGACCTACTAAGAATCAATCAGTTTACCCCCCCCCCCCCCCCCTTGATTAATGCAATGTTAGTGCACATTGAAATCAATAACTTTGAATGCATTAAACCCTTTATAGATGGGTTGAATCAAAACATGTGAATTGACATGCCAAGATATCCAAGTATCTTGGCTTGACATTTAATTTTCAGTTGAAACAAGATGTGATTGTCATCAATAATGCAGTCAAAAGTAATCGTGGCTGTCTCTACCAATACACATCATGCAGAATTGTATATCCCGTTGTTTTTTTGAGTGCATCACAAATGTCTGCATATGCTCAGCTTGGTCAATCCTTTAAAAGGTTTTGACAGCAGCGTAGACCGTAGACTCAAGAGGCCTTTGGGGAAGGAGTGTGAAACATCTGTTATCTATACATAATCAATATATTTTTTATCAAAACCATAGAAAATACAGATGCATATCATTAAGGAGATGGTATGGGTTTCTTGATCCAGGATGCCTACAGGTAAAGTTGAGGACATTGAGGATGGAACCAATACCTTTCGGCCAAGCCACTCCACAATCAATTTCAAAGCAGTACAAACGCAATACAGCCACATTCATCTTTTAAAAGTGGTCGTTTTCACCATATCTGGTTGAAATGGAGAGCACTCCAAGCTAAAGTGGTTATAAATTCCCCCTTTTGATCTCTTTGTACATATGTCGGTGTGGCAGTTGTGTCTTATAACACGGCGCATTGTTGGAGACTTGAAATTGTCGTGTGTTAACAGCACCTCCGGGCCACCATCAACCTTGTTTTGTACCTTGTGGAATTTGGATAACGATTTTATTACATTTTCTATGATTGCTGAATTATTTACAGTCTCGATTTACGAGAAATGTTCAAGTTGAAATGTGGCAGATAATGACAAGGCAGAATTTCTCACGTGAGGCTACAGAAGGGAGCCTCCACTGAACTCATCGCGCCACAGAGATTAAATTATTATTTGGGTGTGCTATGGTTACCCGTTACTATGCAGTGAATCGAGGTGAAAACCCTCGCACGATGATGCTGCATTGTGAATAATTGCACGTTCGCGGCACGCAGATACCGTCAGGAATGCAGCAACTGGAGCATTCAGGCATTCCATGCATGATGACCCCACTTGCTGTAAGGGAGAGAGGTGGGAGAATGATGGGGAAATTGGTATAATCAGTGTTTTTAGGGCTGGTTATGTGTGTAATTTTTTTCAAAGTGATTAGTAAGGGCAGGTTCAATGCTCTTGGAAGGAGACTGAGAGAAGTATTCAGGTGAAAGAGGCACCGGCTCTGGATTACGTTTTGCCACGCGATGCTTTCAGTCGCAGTGCGATGATTCCTGTCCGCACGCAGCCTGTTTAAGTGACTTGCCTTAAAAGTATGCAGAGCCTATCCCCGATGTACGTCAGTAACAGAACAGCCCTATGATACAACACAGCAGCATTATTTTCCTATCGTCACTAGTATATCTGTTCAATAGACTATCTGGAGACGTTCTGATCAGTGCCTTTTAGATCAAATTCTTCTGAGGCGTTTATTGCACTCTTGCAATTAAAACGATATCATGCATTATTTTAGATCCAAGCACTTGTGCTTGGACACTGTCTGCCTAGTGTAAAGCTGTCTGTTGTCTTGCTGGCTGCGAAGGCGGGGGTAAGCCTTTGAAACCCAGAGCCGACTCATTATAGTGAATTAAGGACAGGGAAGGAGAGGAGTTCCAGGCCACACGGCCAGCCACGTTAATAACAGTCATAATAACGGGGCTCCGGACTAAATAAGTCTCTCCAGAGCTACACTTTGTGCGTCCCAACATGTTAGCTCGCCACGGAGACTACTACGCAGCCCACAAACTAGAATAACCTTGCAGCGGTCTTTTGAATAGTGAACAAGTTGAGAACAAATGTTGGCAATCTTGGCTTTATTGTGCCGCAACACGCATGCATTTTGAGTACATGTGTGAGATGGAGATATGTAAACAAGCACACGATTCCCTATCCAACATCTGCTAAGCATTCCGAGTAAAATAATGCTTAGGTTCGTGTGTGTGTGTGTGTGTGTGTGTGTGTGTGTGTGTGTGTGTGTGTGTGTGTGTGTGTGTGTGTGTGTGTGTGTGTGTGTGTGTGTGTGTGTGTGTGTGTGTGTGTGTGTGTGTGTGCACATGTTGTGCGTGTGCAGGCACACAGGAGCATTGATCGGAATCAGACGTCATCGCAGTCAAGCACCCAACTCTCTCGTTTTTTTTTTTGTCCGGACAGCAGGTGTTGAGTCTGATTCGGCATGGCGGGGGTGGAGGGGGAGGGGGGGGGGCTGGGGCTGGGGGTCGTGTGGTATGTCATTGCCCCGTGGTCCAAAGGTGTGTCTACACCGTTGGGATTCCCAGGCCCACAGTGCAGGATATTTACCTTCACACTGTCAGACACAATAAACCTGCTGGGAGTCCGTGGGTGTCGGGACAGAAGGGCTCTCTGTGAACCCGGACCCGACTCGATAGCCGAGCAGCCCCATACGCTCGGATGACCCCTCACCCTCACTCCCCTGCCTCCACGGCTCTTCCTCCCCCCCCCCCCCCACCCCCTGCCCCCCACCCACCCCACCAAAGTTTATGAGTCGCGAGGCCTCGTGTGTAAGCAGACACAGAGCCAAATGATGTGTGGGAAGACGGAAAGCAACCAGTCTAAACTGGGGAACGTGTACAAAGACTGGCGATTAAAGTGTCGGAAAGAGGCAGCCAATGATGATGAGTTAGCCGATGCGGGAACGCGAGCTCAAAGGGTGGCAGAATTAGCCCGACAGCCTATCGTTCACGTAGCGTGCTCGAATGAAAACCCAAATCTCAATATTTTTGAGGTTTTTTTTTTGACCGGGGAAAATGTAATGGTCTTCAGGAAGCTTCTGCTGTTCCCCCGGGGCCCCTGCCATGTGGTTAAGGGCCGTTGCACTCAGTGTGGCAGGCAGGACGTGCTTGAGGATCCCAACCAGAATAGACTCTGTAACAAGGGCCCCCACCCTGTACTTAAACTAGGTAATAGTCCCAACTTTTGGAGGGGACAAACATTTCAGCTGGTTGCTTCTCAACTATCTTCGTAGAAGTCGAAAAATATTGAATAAATATAATGGCCATTACCAGTAACGGTATATCTGTCAGTGGGGTGTGTAGTGCTCCGAAATGGACCCCGACATACTAGCCTTTCCCGCCGTGGTGCAGCCCAAGATTAAATCACTATCACTTTGATAACAACCATCCTCTCAGTCAAACTAAAATCAGCCGTGTTGCCCTTGGGTCCTAGGACATCCGTTTTTTTTTTTTTTTGTTGTTTTTTTCAATTATGTGGAGAGCCTAACTTTCCCAGTCGATGCTCTGCCTGACATAAGCTCATCACTATTTTGAGTTAGCAGCATTCTCCTCCCTGACACATTCTCTGAAATCGACGGGCTCCTAAAGACACATTGCGCCCACATTTTGTCCTGGGGAGAACCTTGTCCTGCTGTGTCTGATTGCATGGGTGTGTGTGTGTGTGTGTGTGTGTGTTGGGGGGGGTGGGGAGATGCGATCCAGATGTCTTCCGTGTGATTGAGACCAGAACCTGGCTATTAAAAGCGAAACGCTGGACAGCCCCGTGGTTTAGCCCACATATCAATGCCAATCCATTTTCCTCTTTCCCCTTTTTCTTTTCATAAATTTTTCTTCCTATTCACGACAGTTTGAAGGAGAATGGTGGGTGGTGGGGGATATATAAATATATATATATATATATATATATATATATATATATATATACATGAGAAGGGATTTACACATTACCACCTGGATCAAGTATAAAGGGAAAGCGGGTGGAAGTACTCGTGTTAGTGCCAGGCAAACCATGGGAGGCCTGGATAAGAAGAGTGGAACTTCGCGAGGCTCAAAGGGAAAAGGCAGCAGCAGGGTTATTGTTATGAGTCTCCGCATGGGCTTCACGTCTCCTAATGTGGTCCATGTGGACGGGCCGAGACGGACGCTGCCCTTTCACACCGACCCCTGCCGCACGCCCGTTCCCTCCCCACCAGGTCAGTCACACAGCAGGCCGTCAACAGATCAAGCCTTTGGTGTCAGAGACGAGACCTAGCCACTCCTATGAAGGGCCGAATTTAGTCTACTGTATGTTCTTTCACTATTTATCATTCAAGGACAAATATGAACGTCTTTCACGGCGTTGGAGAGAGAGAAAGGAACTCTGGTGAGGGCCAGTTCAGTTGGCTCGTCCTCGCATCACGTTGAAGGCCCTGCCGTTACGCAACCTGCCTGATGGTTCTGTGTTCACCTTTCATTACACAGCAAATGAGAAGCATCTGCCATAGACGAGACGCCTGTGCGAAGAGGGATGCTGCGAATTAGAGGAGAGTGACCCAGCGAGCTTAGGAAGATCAAATTCTGTTTTCATATTTCCTCCGACAGACGAGCTCTGAATTTGTCCAAACGACTATCAGAACGGAATCTTTCACGCTATCAGGCTCTCTCTCTCTCTCTCTCTCTTGCTCTCTCTCTCTCTTGCTCGCTCTCTTGCTCGCTCTTTCTCTTTCCCCCCCCCCCCCCCCCTCTGTCCGGCTCACTCTCCCGGGCATTCTCTTTTGCTCGCTTTCTTTCTCACTCTCATTGTGCTTTGTGCTTAGACCCTCGTGACACTGAGTTGCAAACGGACCTGATACCACCGTGATGTTGGAACATTCAGTGTAAATAGGTGTTTTAATTTGTTTTGTTGTTATCCAGTTAAGGGGGGGAAACCAAATTACAGGTTGGGTTGGGGGAAGATAACGAAGATGGCGCCGTGCCCATAAACACCATCGAGGGGTTCTGGACGGGGCCTCGCTCCTCTCCTCCGGCTCTGGTTTTGATTAAAACCATAGAAGAAATCAAGGGGCTGCAGGATCTGCAGGGCGGGAGAGAGGGGGGGGGGGGGGGGGGGGGGGCGGGGGGGAGAGCGCCGTCGCTCAGGAGACGCGTTAACGGCACGCAGCGCGACGGCGGAGCAGTCACGGCGGGGCCACAGAGGAGAGCAGCAGCGGCGGCGGCCATTAAAATACCTTTCACTGACAGATGCTCAGTGTAATCATTCCTCCGATATTGGAGATTACAGCCCGCCGTGATTTATACCGCAACCACTGCCGTTTAGGCTCTGACAGTCGCAGGCAGGTGTTCTTTTCCTTTTTCTTTTTTTTTTCTTTTTGGTCGAAGCGAAGGGGCCGGATGATTTATGGTTCCACGCCGTTTAGAATGTCACGTTAAAGCGGCGTTGTGAAACGTACAGGCATTCCCCCCCCCCCTTCCCCGGTCAACCCGACCACCTTTTCAAACGCACTATGGTGAACCAAAACACACACATAGTGTGGCAAGATACCCTCCCTCCTTAGAACACACACACACACACACACACACACACACACACACACACACACACACACACACACACACACACACACACACACACACACACACACACACACACACACACACACACACAAGCAGGGTTTGAAATATCGGCGAGCCCCCCTCTTTCGGGCACACGATCCCGGGTTGTTTTGCTACTTCTCCCAGTCTTAATGAAGCTGTCTAAACAGGCTCGCTGACACATGTGCGGATGCCGGCCCACTGTATACACTGGAGGCGGTCAGCCAGTCACCGGGACCATTCCCGCCGCGCGTTCAGGAACCAGATTACGCCGGAGCCACGACCACCCAGCCACACACCGTTTTCTCCTCCTCCCCCTTCTCTCCTGTACACTCCTCTAACTGAACGCAATGGCTCCCCCGAGATCCAAGACACTCGCTTTAACACACTGAACGGTACACAGGCAGGGACGCATGCACCGCATGCAGGAGCCGTGTGTGAGCTACAGCTCCGTGACCCCCTGCACGGCGCTCTTCCCCACAGGCCTAGAGAAACTGCTGCTTTTTAAGGGGAGGACGGCCATTTTAAGAGATTCGAGAGACTGGAATCTCTCTCCTCCATTTTGACTCTTTATCGATACAGTTCTAATCATGCATTGTGTGTCCAACTGTGTGCTTCAAAGCAGAGCTCATTGGGTTATTTTGTTATGCAAGAAACCACATCGTATCCACTCACAAATAGCCACGGATCCGGCTGGGGAGACAGTAAAATGTCTCTTTATTGGAAGTCATTAAAGACGCCATGTGCGGTATTCATCTCCACCGAGGCCCATGGAATCGTGCTCACGTTTCATCTGTCTGTTTATCGATGGGAACGCGCTCGCAAACGAAAATAACAGAACAAAAGAGGCCAACCCCAGAATGGACATGCCATACCATCTCTCGACCTATCCCTTCATCCTTGAGAAAACGGCTTCCTCCTTTTAACTAGGAACTCGGTCTTTGATATGTGCAGCTTGTCTGTGAAGGCGAGAAAGGGGATGTCTAGCTCCAATGGCTAAGTGGCAGGCAGACTGGGTCTGTCTTGTTATGACAACACAGAGACACAGAGGTTTCTGTCAGGTACTTAGATTTATTTTTACGATGCACTCCAAGTTCTCTCTTGTGGAACTACCCTTATTAATTACATATTTTTGTGTCTACACGCAATTCCCGGCATGGCGTGCTATGCATCGCTTTAATATCATACAGTGGGGGGGCTGATATGGTAGAAAAATACACACCCACACACACACACATACACACAAGGGGATTTCTTTATGAGGAGGGTGTGTGTGTGACAGATGTACTTTTGCTTCCAAACCCGCTGCTGTTTTTTTAATCGTTTTGGGTCCAGCAGTAATGAGAGCTAAAGCGTTGGCTAAACGAAAGCACATTTCAGGGTTGCATAATCAAGTCTCTGGATGCATGGATGCAAATGTGGACCCTCCAGTGTTGATCTGGGTGCCTTGCAGATCCACCCTCCAGCTCTGCTCCACTGCGCCTGACAGTGTGACCGGAAGCTGCCATTGACGGACGTGCTGAGATAGAGCGAGAGGGAGAGAGACAGTGGGCAAATTAAATGAACTAGCAAAGCTGTGTGTTTAGGTCCATATGTTTCGTCCTGCTCAGTGAAGAAAAAATAAAAGCATTCTGCAGGTTTTATCGCAACCTTCAATTAAAACAAGTATACATGGACAAATACTGGCAAATTGATGAAATTGTCTTTTCAATCGTAAAAGAAAATGCAGCTCTAAGTATCAAATTGAGGTTTAGTCGTCAGTGACAAATCTGTAGACGTGTGACTGAAAACTGTAGGGACTGATATTCCCTTACTAGTCTAAACCTGGGACTGATGCTGCCTCTCTCTCCCTTATTAGTCTGGAGACATTGAACTTACTTGCCTGGCAGCCTCCTCTAGTGTCCGTCTAAACTCATCAATTACTGCACACATATTTATCTATCTTCTCTCTTCTGCACTCCACTGTGTTTCTAATCCTTGATCTTAGAGCACACCATTTTGTTTGTTGTCATCACCGTTGATTGTTGTCATCAATTGGTCTGTTTGTTGTTCATGCGTCCTGTTCTCCCAGAGTTCAAGTCTTGGACATGTGAGCCTTTGGCCCTCTGTCCTTCCTCACTGACGCCCTTTTCAGCTGCTCCCTCACAGAGTACATACATACGTATAGTACAAGGCTGGCCTCTCTGTCCTACAGAATACTGCTTTGTCCCCCACCACACACACGCACACGCACACACACACACGTCAAATCCCACTGTTGCCTCTGCTTCCTCTCCCTGATCCTCCCTGCTGGTGTGTAATAATATATTTGACTTTACTCAACGTCCCAGAGAGGAATTCCTCGTGTTTGGTGAACCAGGGTCCCACCAGTGTGATTTCAGACGCATCGGACAGGGGTCATTAATCACCTCACCATGACGGAGCTAGTGTGTGTGTGTGTGTGTGTGTGTATTTGTGTGTTTTTATACATCCACGGCACGCCTATATTGAGTATATATGTCTGTGTGTGCAAGTGTGTTCAGCCTTGTGCATGATGTTCAGCAAACTACTGATTCTTGATGTAAGCGATATTGGGTTTCAGAAAGCAGGGGGGGTTGTTGTGTGTTGGGTTTTTCTCTCCCTTTGTTGTTGGTCATGTGCTGGTCCAAGGCAGTGACCTCAGCCATGTCTCTTCTTTTCATTTTCCTTTGGGACCCCGGCTGCCATTCAGGGACACGCCTAGCTACGAGATGTCCCACTGTGTGGCCACTCGGCCCCATACAGGGGGGCGAGCTGCCCTGTGGGGCGGTTGAACAACACACAACAGGATGGTGATGATGAAATATCGCTTTGGGGGGCGGGCGAGGGGGGAGGGACTACAAGGGTGATTTGGAATGATGACCTGCTCAAGCCCGGTTTCAGCAGTGCACTCTAAATGCAGCGTGGGGTTAATGAAATACATAATCGGTCACCGATAAACCCGACCTTCTACGTACTGGGAATGTTCCCGGCTGACTTCAGAGACTGATCTTTTGAGGCAGTTGTGTGTTCTCTATGGTATGCCCCCAGCATCTCCCTCCCTCTCACCCTTCCCTCCCTTCATCCCTCTCTTCCTCCATCCCTCCCTCCCTCTCCCGCCCTCCCTCCCTCAGCCACTCCCTCCCTTTCTCCCTCCCTCCCTTCCTTTGCTACCTCCCTCCCACTCTTCCTCCTCCCGCCCTTCATTCCCTCTCTCTCTCTCTCTCTCTCTCTCTCTCTCTCTCTCTCTCTCTCTCTCTCTCTCTCTCTCTCTCTCTCTCTCTCTCTCTCTCTCTCTCTCTCTCTCTCTCTCTCTCTCTCTCTCTCTCTCTTCCTCCTTACACTCCAGCACCTGCGGGTCGCTCTGAGTGAGAGGTGAGGAACACCACGTCTGCTCTGACATAGGATTAATGGACGAGTGACCCCAGGGGAACAGACCACGCACACACCTTCACTTAACATGCACACACACAACGCGCTACACATGCAGACACTGGGTCCTCGCACCACATACGTTCAACACACCACAAACACACAGATACCACATAAGATACACGCACACACAAAGGAAGGAGATTTGCCAGATGCGCACATGCTTCAGCACACACACACACACACACACACACACACACACACACACACACACACACACACACACACACACACACACACACACACACACACACACACACACACACACACACAGAGAGAGAGAGATCACATACACACACATGCAGACACATGCAGACTCAGCCATGTGTGTGCATCGGGTCTTACAGCTGTGTAGCAGAGCGGCACCTGTTGTGCAGACTTTTCACACACCATGTACTCTCACTCGCCCAGCCCATCGATTGCTTAAGTGCTTTTTAGTCGTTTCAATGTGGTTCTATGCGCAATTCTTTCCATATCTATTTCGGAAATTGCCCATGAACGGTTTGAAAATGGAAATTATTTGATTTAAGCATAACACTAACCCCAGACATGCATGCATAGTTCAGTTCATTAGAACAATGTGTTTTCAAAGAAAATATGGTGTCAAGTATTGAGACACGGTATGGTAGTTGTTGGAGGAAAACATTAAAGGGTCGTAAAAAAAAAAGAACATAATGTTGACTCAGAAGTGATGGAGCAACATCTGCACGTCTGCGTATTCTGTCTTGTGTGACAACGGTGACAGCTGAAAAAAAACAGTGCACGTTCAGCTTTGATATTTAATTCACTTTAGGATGAGAGGAATTTGACCATTCACAATGATTCCTGGATCCTCAACTATCACCAGAACCCTCAAAGCGTGTGTGTGTGTGTGTGTGTGTGTGTGTGTGTGTGTGTGTGTGTGTGTGTGTGTGTGTGTGTGTGTGTGTGTGTGTGTGTGTGTGTGTGTGTGTGTGTGTGTGTGTGTGTGTGTGCGTGCACACACCTCTGTGTCTGTGTGTGTGTGCGTGCACACACCTCTGTGTCTGTGTGTGTGTGTGTGCGCGCCTGCACCTCTATGCGTGCGTGCGTTCAGCTCTGTGTGTGCGTGCGTGCACCAAGGCACACAGGTTCTTGTACATGCCTGTCAGCCCAGAGGCGAGTCCAGGTTGTGAGGCTGCGCTCCCGGTGCTCTCCTCGCTGTGGGAGATCAGCAGACATAAGCGCATAATGACAGGAAGAGAGGCCAGCCTTTAGCCCTTGGTAGAGGACTCTGTATTTTTTTTTCTTCCCTCTCTCCCACCACTCAGAACGTCAGCATTCCTCCAGCACCCGAGGCTATCAATCTCCTCTGTCCACAAGCTCTCCCATGTTTAGGCCATGGGGGGGGGGGGGGGGGGGGGGTGGTGGTTGTTTGAGGCGCCCAAATCATCACTCCCAACTAAGACGTCTGAGTGGCGTAAATGACCCTCTCCAAACCACGCCGAGAGGGAGAGAAAGTTCTCTTCGTTTTCACAATGTGATTTGGGTGGACAGTTATTTTTTTTCGAGAGCCTCCCAATCTTGTTTAATATTTCAGTTTAACAAGAGCAGGGGCTTTAGGGGGATCCTTGTGAGGTATGCTCACAGAATGTAACGGGACCCTCCTCGCTCACAGACACGCACCCTCGCAAACACACACACACACACACACACACACACACACACACACACACACACACACACACACACACACACACACACACACACACACACAAACCCCCAACCAACCAACCAACCACCTGCATACGTTGCCGACATTACACACAGCTGGTCATAGGGAACCAAGACAATCGGCAAAAGATCATTGCCCGATGAAAGAAACAAAAGTAAAGTGTAATGAACGCCAGAACCCTCCCACCCCCCCTTATGAATCTTACCATTGAATCCATGATCCAGGCTCCATATTCTGCAGGCTTTCTTCATTGGGTTCCTCCACACTGGGCTCGGTGGGGCTGTGAGAGCTTCTCTACCGGGATGGTTGTTTGCTGGTTGATACAACACATGAATAATGGTTTACTTTCTTCTTCCTGCTCTCCTCCGGCTGTCGTGCTCCTAGTAGTGGATTAGGGGGAATGAAAACCACTTGTTGTGCGACCACCACCCACTCACCCTGTTCTCCATCCTCCACAGGTTCCCTTTGTACCCCAGAGGAGAGCGCTTCCACTTTGAATACGCCGTCTACCTGCTCAACAAGAACATCGCCCAGGTAATCAAACAAACACACAGACACACACGCAAGCACGAACACACACACACACACACACACACACACACACACACACACACACACACACACACACACACACACACACACACACACACACACACACACACACACACACACACACACACACACACACACACCTGAAAGCCCACAGGGGTTGCCGCATGGCCCGAAAAAACATGTGTAAATTCATTTTCCCAAATTCAAGGGTATCCAGTACAAGGTGTGAAGAGCAGAATGTGCTGTAGAGGTCTGAATATTATACACGCCGGTGGCCTCTGTGCACATTCTCTAGGAGTCGGGGTATCTAGTGCTCTGAGTAAATAAACGTGGGTCTACTGTGAAAGATCAGATTTAATACAGAAAAGATGTAGGAGGCTACCCACACATGGACACACTCATCCATATATACAGTCATATGGCCGAGGCAAATAACAGCATTCAACACCCACTGTCAAGCAGGAAGAGACTTATTATAATGCAAGTCAAAGGGACAATGAATGTATGTGCAAATGCCTACAACATTTAGATATTGTATCGTATAAACAACGAAAAACTTGTTCCACGGTCGGGTGCAGTTGCCTTCCGTTACGGATTCGAGGGTTTAACTTTTATCCCATCTCTGGCTTATTCCCTTTCCCTTGGAATTCAACCCTCTCTCTTGCTCACACTGTCTCCCTCAAACACACTTCAGGGTAGGTTTGAACTCCTGACCCAGCCGTACTTATTAAAGTGGCTCTAATGTGTTGACCTGGGTAACTCCCTGCCATCCTCCTCCAGTCATTTACAATTGACTTCTATCTCCTGTGCATTCCAATCCCCTATCTCCCACTGCCCCGGCAGGGAAACTCGGGACTGACGGGAATTCAACTGGCCAATTAAGGGCTGGCAGGTGGCAGGCCTCAAATGGCTTCTCGTTGGGAGGTTTGGAAAGTAAGAGTTTAAACCGAGACCGAGAACAGCTCGCCAAAACGTCGGACCTACGGCCTTGCGCACACTGCCGTCCAAAATCAAGAAAGCGAGGTGGATGAGCAAACATTTTGGAAGTCAAAGGAAAATAAGCTCTAACTATAACAACGAAAATTTGAAGCGTAATGGGGGCCGTTGTGTATAATTTGTCAAAATTTTCAGTATTTTTTCCCGACCATCCTTTTTTTTCTTCACGCATCATAAATCCAAAGAAAGCTATTTTTTCACGCTTTTCTTTCTAGTGCGGTGCGTTTAAGTCTGGCACACTTGATCCAGTAGTATGGGAGGTCCCGTTTGATTTGACCCTACTCCTGGTCACTTTCAGCGCTGCGTCATCAGAGGTGAGGCGGCGGTCCTCCGCAGTGGCTGCTGTTGTTTGATTTATTTTACTGTATTGTTGGAACTGTCCAGCGTCATACACACATGTTAAGTGCTCACACATGTTCTCAGATGTGTGCGTATACAAAAAGTTATACGTAACGATCCTTAGGACCTGGCAAACGTCCATACTGACACTCCGACATTTTAATTCCCCCCCTGCCCCATCCCTTCTAACACTTAAGTGGAATGCTCTCGGCCGTTAAATAAAGTTTTATATATATACGTATATAACGGCAAAAAGGGAGCTCTTAGCAGGCTCGTCATGGAAAACCGCTGTGAATATGTTATAGCATTCCTTAGTATGTTCCATGTTCTGCATGAGAATATGCGAATGAGCATAAGTAGAGGACTTTGTTGTGTGCATCTCTGTAAGGAATAAATCCTATTAGCCAAACCAAAAGCTAAATAAATTGACCCGGTATGTCGGGCACTCGACTGGAAACTAGAAACCAGAGACCCACCCCCTTTCATCTCTTAAAAAATAAAAGATGTTGTGTGATCTATACTATACACAGTATAAGAATAAAAGAAAAGACTTTCAAGGCCGAAAATTGTCTAGGGTATTTTTTAATAAGAAATACAATGCTGCATTCTTATGAGGCAGGGACACGACTTGCTTTTCAAAGCTCATTCTGATGCCTTCCATGTGGGGCTGGATAGATGCTCGTTATAAATGGGTTACCGGGACGACTCTAAAGCGGTGTGACCAGCCACATGAACCGTCCGTCTCCAGATGATAATGATGGCATATTGTGAGCATTGTTCCCGAAAATGGCAGAAGTGGTGACCACGTCGGAATCGATACAGCAGAGCCAATTATCGCCGAGAGCTTTGTCAACCCCTCCGGTGGTGGATCAGGCTCACCACAAACAAACCGTACACTCCTGTGTGTCCAATCAGACATCACATCCCACATGTTCAGGTTTTAGGAGTCAAAGGCCGGGAAATGCGTGAGGCTACGCACCACTGCCATGTTACATCTGATTTCCTCCCTCCTCGAAATCGAATTGGGGTTTCCTTCCTTAACCTTGTAGTTCCCCGCTGTTTTATCAGGATGCTTTGTCTCGCTCCCATTGCCTTGACCACGGAATGGTTCTTATTAATTGAATGAAGAGTACGGTTGCTTGCTAACCGCCATGCATACCAACATTTAGCCACTTTCTTCTACAACTCAAATAATTGACTTATGGACAGTGTTTGGAGTTTTTTTTGTTATTGTGGTTTACTGAAAACATTAATCTCTTGAATGTGCTCCTTTGGTTAAGACTAGGCTCGTCATCTTGCAGTGGCGTGGGTAGTTCAAGAAGGGCAGCAGAAGTGCTACTGCGAGACATATGTCTCCCCGTACAGAAAGCGCTGGTCTGGCTGGCTAGTTACCTCAGCTGGCGGGCTGACAGGCTGGGTCCAGGACCGGCTGGAAACCTGGGTGGGAGAAAGGAGCCGGCAGTCTCTCGCTGGCTAGGTTGTCTTTGATGTGAGCGATACAAGGAGAGCTGGGAAGGCACAACGACGGCAGCAAAAGGCTCCTCCTTTGATGTGACCCAAGCAAAACACTGCTTTTGTTTAGGGCTTATTTTATGAGGTTCGGGGGGGTTTGCTCTGTGGAGAGACTGTTTAGGGGTACCGTTGATGATAAATAAAAGGGTGAACTTTTAATTATTTTGTATGATTTCAAGAATCCTCAAAGATTGTGTAACTGAAGTGAAAACATAGCTTTTAACTCTGAACCAGCACCAGAATTGAGCTCAAATCCATTGCGACTACGTGCATCGGATGGGTCTTAATCTACTTATGCGGGTGGCCCCTGCCCCTGCTCGCTCCCTGCCCTCAAACATGAGCCCCTACGGACCAGCCCATGTAACTAGCAGTCCTCTTCGCAGGGGGGCACAGATGCCAAAACCACAACCTTTGCATTTACAACACACAAATGAGTTGTAGTTGTTGAGACTGTGCGTAAGGGAAAACAAGAGGCCTCTCCTCCTCCTAGAATCCTGCCAGGTGTCGTGTTCAATCACTCGTCCACCAGGCTAGACGGTGGTTAAACACGCTTGTGGCCCTGGCTACGAGGCTTTATGAGTTGATGTTGGGGGGCGAAAACAATTAGCTTTCAATCAGTAACCCTGCGGGTTAGTAATTGTGTAGGATGTCCATTACTGGTAATTAAAACCACAAAGGTTAACGCAAGCGGGGGAGGCCTCCTCCTGTGTCTCCCGATGGCCTTGCTTGTAGCTACTTTGTCTCAAATATAGTTATTGCACATGTACACAATGCGCTGCAGGCACACTGCCATCTCAGTGGTTTTTTAGCATACGATAAAGTGCCATGGGCTCTTAAATGTGGCAACCGTGGCTCCATAAAACAAGGCTGTGACTCATGGTGACGCCCACTGCGTTGAGTAGCTGCTGGAGGTGGCAGTATGTGGAACAGTAGCTGGCAGGGCCGTTCTGGAAAAGAGCACTTGGGAGAGGTGGGAGGTGCATGATGTAGACATACAAGTACAAATATTAGTTGATTCAATTTAATTTGGCATATTGAGAGCCATGCATCAAGTGATGAGAATCCTAAATTGCATTTTATTGTACTGATATTTGCCTGACTTTCATTCTCTGCTCCTTCTCTGTTTTCCCGTTTCTTTTCTTGATGGTGTTTGAAATCCCATGTTATTGATATAACCTCTCTTCCCCCCCGACATCGATTCCTTGCGGATCCTCACAATCTGGAGGACTGTGAGAGGACCCAGTCTTCCAACAATAGGACTGTGAGAAGGCTGAGCCCAGTGTGGCCATTATCTCATGTGATTGTCCTTCAATAGTAACCATATGTGGCAGACACAAGGCACAGAGAAAAGGAACACTATGGGGCTATTGCTCCACCAAAATCTCTGTGGAACACAAAAGCCATGACTAGTGGAGTCAAGGACTTTAATAGGCCCCGGAGACCATTATTTTCAATGGTCTTTTAACGGTTTTTGAGTTTTCAATGTTTTTGCAGATATGTTGATATTGAGATAGTGAATTCCATGTGGACTATAGTAGAGATTGACATATTGTCAGAAGACAAAAGGGATTAAGAATATTAGCCCCATTTGTGCAGGTTCTGTTCTTCCAGGGTCAATATTGTACTTGACAATTGTCCCGATCATTTCCTCCATCAACAGTGATATGTATATAGAACATCCAAAAGGAGACACATTGTTATGGGTTACCTCACCTCATCATGGCTACCTGCCTAGCAATACTGGCTTCTCTGGAGCTCAGCAGGGCTGGTCCTGGGCCATCTGTGGCTTGGAGACATGTGTGCTTGCAGAGGTTTTGGAGGGCCAGTAGGGGGTGCCCATCCCTCTGGCCTCGGTAATATCCACAAGGCCCCTGGGACAGGAGAGAGACAGGGAATATGTCCTGTCGAAGAGCAACGTCTTTCGGAAGAGATGTTAAGCCGATGTCCAGACTCAATGTGGTCACTAAAGATCCCACAACACTCATCGCAAGAGTAGGGGAGTCTTACCCCAGTGTCCTGCCTCTTGTACCAACATGTCCCCCTAAGCATCGTCTGGTCTCTGATTGATTAGTTTCATAATTTCTCCCCTCCACCGTGATAGGCAGTGTGGGGTTCGAGTTCTGGCGCATACTGGCAGGTGGCTGGTACTCCGTGAGGTTTACCTAACCCCCCTCCACACACACACACACACACACACACACACACACACACACACACACACACACACACACACACACACACACACGCACCTGGTAAACCTGGTAGAATTTCCAGTGCAGTGCAAAATGTGCAGGCTATAGAGCTTGGCAAATGTCCTGATCGGTATGAGAGTAAATATAAATCGATACCAGAAATAAAGCAGAACTTACAAACAACAAGGGAGGGTGTCCTGCCAAGCAGGTTTTCCTTTCTTTTTGTTTTTCTTTCCAAGGATCTTTCTGAGAAGTGGCCCACTTTTAGAAATGACTATTCCAAATTCCCCCTAGAATCATCCTGTGTCTCTTGGTTCGTCTGGGCCAAGGCTTGCGGTCCATGACTCAACCCTGAAAACAGTCCAGGGAACAGGCCAGAAAAAGAAGGGAAGAAATGGCTGTTGCGTCTCCAGTTTTTTCGCCCTAAACAACAACACACCTCCTCCATGGCCAAGTGCCTCTGCCTAAACCGTGCCCTAACAAACCAGTCCTGTGTTCGGCAATCACAATACATCCCTCTGTGTGTTGTTTGTTTATCTGAACCCTGGACCATGGTTCCTCTGGTCACAGCTTCTAAGACTACCCCAAGACAGCCAAACCTGGAAGGGATCAGGCCTGCACAGCCGTCCCTCTAACCTTCTTCATCCTTCCATGGAGGCAACATCACTTTTCCATTTACCGTCCAGGAACCCTATATGTTAAAACACATAATGGATGAGACGGAGAGCAGGGGGGTGGGGAAGGAGTCCCTTTGTGAACATGGTAGAAAAAAGTGAGCATTTACCTCTCACAGGAAGAGCGGAAAGGACCAATGAGAGAACGAGGTTCCGTTGAGGCCTTAAGCGTGTCTGTTTTTGTTTTAGCGTGGTAAAATACCGCCCTAAGCTGAAAGCTCCAAGTGTCAGCTTCCATATGGCAACAAGTAGAACATGTAATCGTCCCCTCACATCTACTACAAGGTGGGTTGTAGACCTGGACACCACACAATGTGGTTCATGTTTGAATGCCATCAGGGTCCCGCTTACGCAACCGGGCCTCCACTCCCGACACCATAGTGTGCATTACGGTGTGTGTTAGTTTACTGTATTTATCACATTTCAAGCACAGGATTATTTCTGGCAGGGGGGTGACTGGGTCAAATAAATGGAAATACAGCCGTACCGAGTCGGCCTCACTCGACTTACTGGTTTCAAACACATTTGACTGATTAATAGAAGAAGATTATCCTATTTGAGCTTCGTAGAACTCGATCGGATGGATTCATTTCAAGTCCTAAGTTTTACTATAAAATGTGCAGCATGCTTGTGGGATAATGACAAGACATAGTGTCTGCTACAGTAAGCTGCTCCATTAGATGGAGCAGTTTTTTGGCTTCACAGAGGACCTGGATGTACGGTATGTGGGTCTATATTTCGCAGTACATGACGGCAAAGTCAATGTTGCCTTGAGAGGGGACTGGCTTGGATTATATATACATTGCAAATGCTAACTTTTTATACATGATGTGATGTTAATATGTCAAATAACATCATTCAGTGCTAGTGTTCTTGTGTGACATAACAACATACGGTGGTAATTTGACTGTCTCATAACAAACTATATATATATTGCTATATGACAAAATTTGACATGCAACCACACCAATGTGCGTGTTATGTTTTGATCTATTCATTTTCGTCATCCATTGCATCAGTACCAGTTTATTTTGTTAAGTTACATCATAATTGTTTAACAGGTAAGCAGGAATCTATTCATAGTTTGAAATTGGCATCCTTACCCCTTTCATTACCTCTAAATGCCATTCAGCAATACCCGTTACTGTGGTGCCAATGTTCTAAAGACATTTCACAGTAAGCAACATTTTGATGGTTGCTGGGTGATAAATTATAGGAAACAATGTCTTGAGACACGATTAGCTATGAAACCACCTGCAGCACATTTCTGTCCTGCTTGCTAATGCGGGTAAGATAATGGACAACGCATAGCAGAGGATAAGATGCTTCATTGGCCTGTTTTCCAATGACGCTGGCATTATAGCTGTCGAGAGAAAGTGCTATTCTTGTTTTGCTGTAAACGGCGTTGGGAACAAGATCCCATTCATTTAGGAGTCTCCCTATTACCAGTTAACTATTGACCCATGCCAGTTGCGACACACTCCTCATCCTGCCCATGGATTTCATAGCCTCTCAGACTGTCTGCTCCTGTTTTCCATCACAACCCTCTGTTGCTAGCGACATAATGCGTCCAGTGCCACTTATGGGCACCACTCTTGGTGAAACCCGTTTACAACCAGAAGTGGGAGAACCCTTTTACCTGGTGCCCATAAACTGATAATACAAGTCTAGTCGTTTTGGGGAATTCCTTGTGGTTCTGTGTGAGCCCAACGTTCGCCGCCACGCTTCCTTGTATGGTTTTTGTTTACCCTGTGTTTGTTACCCCTGTTCACTGTTTGTTTCAAAAATGGATTCAAGGAAGGGGTAGCCTTGGGCTACTCGGGCTATTGGCCGGCAGTTGTCAATCTTAAGAGAGTCTCTGTGACTGCACTTATGTCACTGCTGGGTGGCTTCCAGTTTAGTGCATGTGTACACAGCGGGCCTGTCAGTCTTCTGCCATTCAGCCCCAGAGACTTTATGGGAATTCCTCTGGACAGCCACCTTTGACTTTATGAAACACTTAAATTCCTTTAATTGAATTTCCACGTTTTGGAGGTTGGTAGTTGGGGTTTTGTCTGTCACAGCAAAGAGGTACCGGGGAGCTAGTTCCCCCTTTAATATATGGGTGGAAGCAAAGACGTGTGTGTGTGTGTGTGTGTGTGTGTGTGTGTGTGTGTGTGTGTGTGTGTGTGTGTGTGTGTGTGTGTGTGTGTGTGTGTGTGTGTGTGTGTGTGTGTGTGTGTGTGTGTGTGTGTGTGTGTGTGTGTTTCATTGGTTATTTGAGCCATGGACACTTTTTTCAGACTATTAGGAGGTCAAAATTGCATGATTGATTGTGACCCAGTAGGTTGAAATACTTTTTATTTTAATCATTTTCTAGGAATATATTTCTGTAAATTAATCAGTTGGCCATTTAAAATAAAATGGATACATAGATTGATATGCACGAAAAGTATGTTTAATACGTTCAAAACATACTTGTTCTTGGGTAGTTCTTATTGGTTGCTCCTTCCTTATGATAATAACGACCTAATTAGAATGTGTCTGTAAGTGCTTGTACAGCCTAAGAAAATGAGCATTGTCTGGTGCGTTGGGTGTCCAGGAATACTTGGCTGCTCCTCTCCATCATTGACTTAATAGCCGGGCTGCATTTTCCAGCTGGTTGGAATTTTGAGCCAGGGGCCTATTTGTTTGGAGTCAGCTCTACTGTGTCATAGACCACTGTTCGAAAGCCCACACAGAGCCCTTTAATATCCCTCTCAGTAACAGATAACCCTGCTTTCTCTCGTGCATCCTCTTCAAAAGGCAGGCCCATATAGTAATATCTAAAGACTGACGTGAAGAATAAGTGCCCGATAAATAGCGGGAAAGATGAAAGGCCTCCCGGCAGGTCATGACCGAGTAATTAAGATTATCTATCTCATCTTATCATAGCTGTTTCATAATGTGTTAAATTGGCAAAACCTACAACATATCATTGTTGAGTTCTGTTTCTCCCACGCGTGTACAGAAGAAATTGAATCGAGTCAGAAAGACAAGATTTATTGATCTGCTTAGCAGCTTTTTTGTTCTTTTCCTTTTGATGAGGGTCTGGCCGAGGTTAGCTCTGCTCCAACTCAAGCCATGTAAACCAGCAGAAGGACGGCTCCAAATATATTTTATGTCAGCTGTTTTGGCCAAACAGATTTTTCTTGTGAATTCATCAAAACCCTGGGTGCTGTCATACAGTTGTTCGGGGCAGAGTGGTTGCGTCATCGGCAAAGACATTTATTCTGCCTCAATGAAATGAAACAGCTCTTGGAACAAAACAATGCTGGCCCCATCTGGTCGAAAATATCAACCATCCTGGCTCGGAGTCACGTCTCAGCAGCACCCTCTCTGCTTTCAATGTGGATCTCGTTACGGCCTCTTGGGTCACCACTCGCCAGGCTTTTCATCTGACTTTACACACACACACACACACACACACACACACACACACACACACACACACACACACACTGGCCTACAGAGCTCTTTGCCAGGACTCATCCCTCAAGAAAGAAGGAAAGTGATTTTCAGTCATTTATTTCTTCCTCCACAACGTTTAACTCAGTGCTGCTCTCAAAATGTCAGGCGCCCCCCCACCTCCCTCTTCGGTCAAGTAGGATCTCACCTCATTACAGGCGGGTGTCTCTTTATCAACCCTGATGTCAGTCTTCATTACCGCTGGCAGGGTGAGAGGATAAGAATGGCCGGCCAGAGGCCTCACTGTCATCTCACGGCGGTTAGTCGCTCTGCCATGGCCGGGCCCTCTTGGTTTTTTATTAATGAAGCGTCTGTGATGAGCACCGGCCCCTTGTTCCTCGGCCCTGCATAATGGTTTCACGGTTATTGAAAGAGGAGGGGATAAGTGGCTAATGAAAGCAGCGGTTAAATAAACACAGGCTCGTGTTAAAAGGAAGCACATAGGGAGGGCTGTTTTCTTTATTTATTTTTGGACTCTTTTCTGGGTCTTTTTTTTCAGTCTTTGAGAGTAATTGGAGTAGGCTGTGGTTCAGAATTAGAATAATCTTTGTTTTTAAAGGAAGGAGATTTTTGCAGTCCTAAGGATATGGGGCTCGAACAAGGTAAGACATAACAAAGTGTGAAGAGAGGATGCAAAGTTATATTATCTTAGCACTTTGCAGGAAAGTATAGGTATGTTTGCGGTTGCCTCAACACTTGCTCAGAATTATTTCAAGGTATTTATTTTTAGAGACGGCAAAAGGAGAGATAAGCATGGTGGCAACGGAAGTCAAGCTATAAAACTTCTTGTCTAAAGATAATTATAAACTTTATCTTCAACCAACACACGCAACTCCATGAAATTAAGTCAGAAATTGTATAGCTAGCTACCATATAGTTTTAATGAACGCATACCATGAAAAACAACAGTGGCTCTTGATGTGAGACGCATGTCACTGTTGACATTATCGCCATGGAAACCAGTAGTTTTAAGGTGAAACATGTCTGCGCCGGAATAATTAGCGCTCTCGCCTCTGCAGTAAGCCGAACAATGCCCAGTCTAAATATAAACCGAAGCACATGTGCTGTAATTATACAGCATTATGTCAACGCGTGTTCCATTTTACAGTGTTTGTCCTTTCAGCCACACTGCTGCAGTTGTAAGCTCACCCGTTCCACTAGATTGAAGGGAGTAAAGTGTCTTTCCTGAGCTGTGGGAAATCAGTGGCTGGAGAACCCCACCTCTCAGCAACCCTGCTATGAATTATGTGCCGCACCTCTGCCCGCAAGGGGGTCTGCTCTGTTTTCTACATGTGCCGCCATAACTCAGCTAATGCACCACCCTAACGTTATTATTGGATCTAGTCTGCTCGCAATGCAAACCTAACACTTGGGTCATGGACGTGTTGCAAAGTTTCAAAGATATTCACAGGTGAAAACTTTCTATGATTAATAAAGAAAGGTTGTTTATCTGGGTGTAACAGGGTGTAATTTTACATTTCCAATTATATCTGTTAATAGTTTCACTGGTCCTTCCCCTGTTCTGTTTGGTTTTAATTCCACTGCACTTTAACAAAAACATTACTAACAAAACACCCCAAAATTTCTTATGAGCATTGGTAGAAGTGTGGGGCATTTTTCCTTTCAATTTTCAATCAAACTAAGGATTTACTGGTTAACTGTATATCAGTTGGATATTTCAAACACCCAGGACATTCACATGAATTGTGAATTCTAAAAAATACGTAATGTTTTCCCCTAATGGGAATTCAAAGTTGTACAATGATTTATTAAGTTAACTAGTGCCCCAAATGTATCAGCTGTAAATCCCCTATTTGTTACAGTATTTTTAGAAAATTCCCATTCCATAAAGACGTGGACAATTTCTTGTTCCCAGGTGGCCCATCTCCAACTCATTAAACTGTTATAAACCACACACGGAACCTCGCAATTCTTTCCTTGCGCTGAATTAATGGAACAATCTTTATCTGCCCTAAGAATGCTGGGGAAAGAGAGGGAGTCTCGGGGCACGTTTCCTCAGTTAAAAAGAACTATAGAGATTTGTTTCGATTTTTCATTTATCATTCAATTTATCTATTTTCCCATGGCTTGCTTTGTTTCACCCCCCTCCCCCCTTTAAAGGATTAGTTACATTTTTCGATAATCCATTTTGACATTTTTTCTTAAAGAAAAAAAAGAGATGCATAAATCCTTCCGAGGCACTTGCCGTGGTGCTCCATGACGTAGGTAGATAAATTAATCTTCATAAGCCGATCCACACCTTCGCCTGCATCAGTGTCAGTTCAGGGAGAACCAATATAACAGGGTTCTCTTGTCTGCCCATGCCGGGATTTGTTAGGCTGGATTTGCAGTGCAGTCTGGAATGGGGAATGTATTGTAAGGCTCACATTAAAATGTTTTGACTGTTGGCTGAGTCTGTGAAGAGATGAATAAAAAAAAATGAAACTAATACTGTAAGATAGGCAAGCAAACTCCGAGCTTTGAGTTATTATTAGATATGTAGAGTTCCTAGGTTCAGACCAAGGTAAACTCGGCATGTCTTTTGATCTCAGAACATTTTGTCTCTTCGGAGATGAGGCCTTCTTGATTTGCTTCAGAAATTAATAATGCACACAGCATGGGAGTTTTGATCGTCCATCGTTTAGTGGTTGAAATATGATAGAAATTACATTGTGTTTCAGGAGACACAAAACTGAAGTATTGCATGATAAACCATTGTACAGATTACCTTTTGATTCTCATCCATCATACGCAAATTCCTTCCTTCCTTTGGATCATTATTATTTCTGCAGCCAAAGATCCGAGCACGTTTGCAATGCAGGTTTTTATGTCCTTAACACTGAGCAGGGTCACAGTTGAACAAACCCAGATGACCAGGGAATGCTAAAAGCCCTCCAAAGTAAACCGGACACAGCCTATAGTCTTCCATACCGTGTGACAGGTTTCTAATTTGATACTCCAGGGGCGATGGAAAAGGAAACTCAGGGGCTCTTGTCGTACATTGTAGTGTTATGCTAGTCTCGCCTTTAATCACTGTAACAAATAGAATCGACCCACACTTACACTCTGAGTTGTAAGTACGTAAAGTCTTGGATATTTGTCTTTGAGTTGCAAAATTTGTTTTCTTTAATTTAGTATGTTTTTGTACAGTCTCTTTAAGTCGCCCCCAACTAATTTTCCCCATATAAATCAGATTTATATCTACCCTGAAGAACAAACCATTTTGATCGGTTTTATTTTACACTTTTACTGCTTCATTCATCTGGTATTGTCATATCCAAACAGCTTGATCTTTGTACTCTCCAAAGTATCAAATGCTCTGTGACAATGCCCCAGATTTTATTGAAAGTGGCTGCTAAATTCTTGGTATTGTCATAAATCGTACACACACACACACACACACACACACACACACACACACACACACACACACACACACACACACAGAGAGAGTGGATAGTGGAACTTTCTGGAAGAATCAATTAGCTTCTCTTCGCTTGCTTCTGGAAGGGCATGTGGTGGTCCAGTTACTATTGGTGGTTAGTAAGTGTGTTGTGGTATCAGGGGTATTTTGAGATGGATTTTTGATGCATCCATGCATCAGACGGTTCATGGCTAATTTTAAACCTTATGATCATCATGTGAACACCATATATTTCAACCATGAATGTAACTGGAAAGGGAGCTCCCAGCCTTCCACTTTTACCACGCACATTTGAAAAGGCTCCTGGTTACTAGGCAATGGGGAGGAATGCATGCGGTGTGCAATCCCAGGCTTTCCCTATGACCCTTGACCCCCGAGTGATACCAATACAAAAACCAAATCGTAAAGCCTTCCATGAAATGAAAAGGAGAAAACGGAAAAGAAACAATGTCCCCATTGAGAGGAAGTGAGGCAGACTGAGAGAACATGTGGTCAGCTCAAGGCCAAGATGGGCACCTGACCACACAATATATATATTCACCCACCTCGCCGCAAAGTTTTCCTACAGAACTTGTTGAAATTCGACACAGGCTTAAGAAAATAATAACTTTCCCTAGTGATGCCACAAAAGCTGCTTCCAAATAATAAACGGACTGATCAGGACTTGGCTCGGATTCGCATAACGTTCTAATGGTTATGTTTGGCACTGTCATTCAAAAGGAATGTCAAATTGGACTTCTTGTTTATTTTTATGCATTTATTTAGTATCATTTCTAGTAATCCATACATGCCAAACAGGCTCATCATGCCTACACCGGCGTCAGGCCTCTTCTATTCCCTCACAGGGACCGGTCACACGTAGCGTGTTTACCCCGATGTGCACCATTTGCCATGTAGACTGTGAAACATTGTGGCTTTCTTCAAAAGCCAGCAGTGTATGCTTTGAGTTTGAAACTTCAAAGTCTACCATTAGCATATCCTCCTAGGTTTGGCCCATCTAAACGCCACTTCTGAGGGCTGCCGGTGGCCCGAAGAGGAGGATTGATGATGGTGCTGCACGCCCACAATGCTAACAGGAGGTCTACCTTGCTGTTGTGACTTCACTGCCAGGGTCATGCCGAGTGTCAAGTTACTTGACCGTAATAGAGCTGGCTCTAGTGTTACATCGGTTGAGGGTCATTAGGCCTGAGGGGCTAACCCACTTTTAGGACTGACGGCTCTTCCAATAGGTGTCACTATAGCACACCAGTACCGGTGGCTTCTATCAGTTCAGCAGCCTGCACTCAAACACACCACCAATATATATATAAGGGCCATCCAGCTCCTCAACTCATCCCCTTGCTGTGAAATGGGTCAGCGGGGAATAAAACTGGTTCCTAACAACCGGTGGTCCCTCTAACTTAATTTCCCATTCATCTTACAAAACCCTCTCACCTAATTATGTAAATCTGTTGACTGAATTTGGCGGCAATACGATACTCAAGAATTAGTAACAACCTGCAAAGCAAGGGAGGAATGTGTTTTAAATCAGAGGCGTACTTGGGCCTGCACTGTTGCGAGTGCACCACACCTGTGTTGTATTACTTTGTTGCAGGGAACGTAGAGTTCAGAATATCAGTAGTGGGAGAAAGGATGGATTGGAGTTTTGAAGTAAAGGGAGTAGTATCGCAGTACTGAGTATTTTATGTAGTTTCAAAATGGGACTTTTTGAAATATCAACTGCGGCAACAGACCACAGATGATATTGGATTTTGCCTTGTAGCCAAAGGCCAAACAAACTACATGGTCAGGTAGTGGCCATCGATCTGCTTAACCATAGCAATAGTATTAAGGGACCCGACAGAAGGCAATAACTTTAAACCAAACGGCTTCTCATTTCCAACTAATCTTAGCTTTAAGTGAAAGGACCACAAGACTTTATGCATTGCAAATTCTGAGTAGACCAAGTTAAATAAACACATTTTACAGAGGCTTAACAAATACTTTTTCAAAATGAGTGACATCTACATCGATCAATTAAATCATTTCAACTCGTTTGCCAATAACAATTAATATAGACGCAGCTATGATAATTATGTAATATTATTAATACGTCTTGTAATTTATGCCACATGTCAAAATTGACAGGGAATTCTTCTGAGTCAGAAATTCAGAAAGATGTTGTTTTGTCTTGTTTAGAAACCCCTCTTTTCTCACGTTGGTTTCAGAGCACGATGATAATGACTGTGGCATTTTATTCTGCGCCAAGAAACTGCTCAAAGCTAGCATATTTGTGTTTCTGTTTTGGTGCATCAGATGTCCATAAACAGTCTTGTGCAACGTTTAGGTCTAGCTGTATATGTATATGTTGTGAGACACATGAAACGCTGTGGTCATTAATCAAGTTGATTTCCATATTCCTTTCTGCACAACATGATTATTGAGCTTTATTGTGCCAAGTAATGTAACATTCAACCTATCACAGCGCCGAACACATAATTACCCATGGCAAAACAGAAGACCGAGACATTAATGGATGACTAGGGACAATTGCTCCACAAGCCAACAAACTGTTGAAAGCTAGCTCTGGACTGTGTTGTATAGACGTGCTTGGTTTTGAATGGATCTATTATACCGCTATGATATCAATGTAATTGTTGGGAAGATGTGAATAAATCACATATGTATAAATAACTACCAATTTTAAAGAAAGTATACAAATGACATTGAATCCGCCTCAATGAGATGTTTGCTGTTTGATTTGTATAAAATGGTTGGAAATATGGTAGCCAGCTGTCAAATTCTAGGCTTAGGTTATTGAGATACTTTATCTCACAAATCAGACTTTCGATTAATAATTTTAAATGTGCGCATGAGCTCAAATCTGGGTGCACTTCAATTTCTGTCACCTCATTTTTATTTTTTAGCAATTATGAATTATTACAGCAAATACAAACTTGGCCAACATTGTAAAACAGTTGCTACAAAGGCTTCAAGTGAACATCATGTAGCCCGAACACTGTAGAATTACCCCTCTTAAAGCTTTATCCATTCGCACAATTTAATAAACTGTCTCCTTGAAAATTTTCTGCTGTAACGAGATGAGGTTCAGCTCTCAACTGGTCTAGTTTAACGTCTCTTCTTGTCAAAACGTATAGTATAATGAAGTATAATATAACGGGTCGTTGGCCTATCCCTTTGTTTCTTTAACAGAGATGCACTTCAGTTTTGCTACTGTCATTTCGGATAATAAATTCTTGTACATTTATATCTATGTCTCAATCACGGTAACCTAAAATGAAATATTGTAAGTGGCAGGCAACGTCCCCAGCTAGGATTTTCTGTTCATGTTTCCAATCTATAGAGTCCGACGTCTGTGTCCACCATATGATTTTGGCTCTGAAACCCAGTTTCCGGATTTCTGCACAGGGACATGGAAAGCAGTACACCTGGCCAAGCACTTTTCTTAGCAATCAGACACAGAACCTAATAGGTCCCCTGATTATCCTCTCTCGGGATAAGCTTAGACCCATGTACCTTGTCTATTCTTTACAGCGGTGGGCAATTGCACTCTTGATTGTAAATCGTATTGAAATAACGGCCGACATGGACAGGATGCGCAAAAGTTTGATTTCTGGAGAATTCTGACCCCTTGACACGCGTGAAACCGAACCCTCTGGAGGAAAAACGTCCGTGGTCGCCTGTCTCCGCGGTATCCCCCATTTCCAGGTAACACGGACGGACCAGCGCTTGTCAAACGACGCTAATAGCCAACACTTTCTGAGCTGTTGTGACTTCTCTGCTGACAAGCCACGGATCTCCCAGCGAACAAAACAAAGAACCCAGGAGGAGCCTGGGTTATTAGCGATGGGCTTTGAAAAGCCCCGGGGCCTGTCCAGCATCCCTGGCCCCCGGCCTGAGGGTGATTGGTACTGACAAATACGGGGAAACAGTAATACGTGGCATGAGCCTCGTTGTGTTTGTTTAGCCACTCCACAGAGCTCAGCGAGAGCACACAGGTTTTGTCAAATGATGGGTGGCATGTACTGTAAACCAACGGGTTCCCGCTGGCGCTAGTCAGCTGTGGTATGTTTACATGTGGTCAGGGACCCAGTGGATTGGCAGGGCCCGCGATGTACACAATCCAACATTCTTCTGGCTCTTTGTGATGGTGGGGGGGGGGGGGGGGGGTGAGGATGCAACCCAGATCTCTTGGTCAACACCGCTTGATTGCAAACTTCTTATTTTGCACAACAGACGCAACAGATGTGCACATTTCTAGCGCCCCCGTCCAAAAGCTTTTGAAGTGTGCACCTCAGTCGGTTTGGGGTGAATGGTCCAGCGTATACAGGGAGGGACCGAGCACAAAGGTGTGCACAGTGACGGGGAACCCTGGATGGATCTATTTCAGCAGGCATCATGAGAAAGAGACCCACTGCCCCCCCATTTCCCTCCCTGCCCTACCTCGGCTCGGTCCTCTCGCCTTACAGCCGCCATCAATGGGCCCTGGGAATTTCTCGCCACAATCTGTTTAGTTCGATTACAAAGAGCCCTGTGGCTAGGTCGAAGTGGACTTCCATACCGTGTACATGAGCACGCAACCTGGCCCAGCGAGCATTCTTCAGGGTGATGCGTGGAAGGGAAATGTGTAATGACAAGCTGTCTCATGTGGTCTGATTGGGAGCAATTAGTATGATTTCACCAGTGGTTGTTGATACAGTGGTGCTCCACATTTGTTGTGTATGTTATGTGCTCGGAATTATCCAAGTATTAACTTCTCATGTAGCCGCGATTTTTCTCTGGATGAGTCTTGTTTTTCACCTCGTCAAAAGTGACACAAACCCAAACAACTAATTGGGATCAGAGGAGGGGAACTGCAGCCTCCCAAGGAGCCGTTTGTTTTCTAACTCGCGTTGCAGA
Organism: Gadus macrocephalus; assembly: GCF_031168955.1. Taxonomy (NCBI): domain Eukaryota; kingdom Metazoa; phylum Chordata; class Actinopteri; order Gadiformes; family Gadidae; genus Gadus; species Gadus macrocephalus. Next base: position 20,136,899 of record NC_082388.1, on the reverse strand, counting down.
TCCTTCGTGGTGCCTGCGAACGCAGAAGTAATCCGCCATTTCAATGTCTCGTACAACTTTGCCTAAGCCTGGTTTTCCCATGATGACACGCACCAACACATTGATGTTTGACTGTTTGTCTCGCACAACCTGCGAACAAGAGGGCGACTGTTTAAGCGGTTTGCTTTTCTCGTCAGCTAATGAAAAGGATACAGGTCTTCCTGCTCAACACCCACGTAGCGCCACCAAAGCCCAGTACCACCAGCCCCCCCGCCCTGACTGACTGCTCTGCTCCGAGTCATGAAACGAAGGTGGTTTCCACCAGCGAGGCCAGACCAGCGCATGAATATGGATAGTCTGGCAGGCTGAGCTCTTGGTCACACCCTCCCACAGCCCGCTATCCATCCAAACATTCTGGATGTGTTTAATACTGTTGATTACAATAAAGTATATCGGAGCCGCGTAGCGTTGTTAGCCCAATGCCTGTGATGGCGCTGCTGCTGCCAACCAAACACTTAGCTTAAGTGTTAGTGGCGCAAAGTGGCAGAGATTTGGCAAAGGCCTATTGTGTATTTGTCCGGGATTGAAAGAAGGTGAATAAATGAGGAACATAAGAAGACCATAGCGCAAATATTTTCCTGATAGGGTCTTGGGGCCAGCCGCAATCCTTTCCCTATGCCTCTCAATATGCACATGCGTTGCTCACGAGAACATCTCAGATTCCTCTTTGGGACAGCCCAATGATGTCACCTCTCACCTTGTCTTTATCCTTCACCTGTTTTTTTAACCCTTATAACGTATTTTTCATTAACCACAGGAGATACAATACTGAGGATACGCATAAATACACACTTGGTCTCTCTCTCTCTCGCTCTCTCTCTCTCTCTCTCTCTCTCTCTCTCTCTCTCTCTCTCTCTCTCTCTCTCTCTCGCACCACGTCCTGATCATCTAAGGATTTTATCTTGCATGCAGCAACGTCCCACACACACCTTCCCATCATGTAGTCCTTCAGCAAGTGGCATCAGAAGATCTATTAACTCCTTGACTTGGCTCCATGGCTCGCCTTAACAAAAAGAAAATCTCAAGGTATGTCCAGTGTATATAGTCTCACTTTGCCCAAGACATAATATTTACGTTGTTTGTACATGATTCATATCGGCTAAATAACTTGTTGAGACTTCCGTGGGATTCTCTCCTAGCCCTTATACGGTGGAGTCCGTTCCCTTCCTCAAACCGCCAGTACTATTGATGTTGGCCTGTGTTGCCTGCCGCCACCGGCAACAGCGGACAGGACCATGGCCGGCGCTGGGTCGGAGCGGGTTTACTCTAGGCGATGAATGCGCGTCTGTGTCGTCCTATTTCTGCTCGCGCTGTTTCAACACCCAGAGATTTGAGGTGTCACGCCGGCTCCCCGCTCCCCCACATCTGGTCTGCTCCTGAATAAAGCGCTGCTGTGTCGAAGATAGGAGGAATGATAACACCGTCGACGGTCGTGGGTCGGAAGAAACGGGGGAGGCAACACGCGACCGCAGTGCACACCCCCGAAGCACCCTGGGACATATTCTACCGACATGTGTATGAAAAGTACAGTTCATGTGAACACGCCTTCATACCGCGTGCACACACACACGCACGCACACACATGTACACGCATACATATGCAGCTGTTCAGATAGACGGGGATTAAAGCCCTGACGTTTAGACACACACACACACACGCATACACACACACACACGCATAGACACACACATCTGGCCTTTATGTGTTCTGGCAGTTGCTTGACTGTCTGTGTCGGAGCTAACGCCACCCTTCATGGCATTAATCAGGCTTTACAAAGACCGCAATGTACTGGGCCACATCCCTGACAGAGAGGAAACCCAACTGTGTGGACGCACTGTGATTGGGTGCCTGTGCTCCTTTTAAAAAACATTTGTCTCCCACATAAACGTGAGCAAAGAAAAATGGATACCACTGGTCCATAATGTCTCTATATATATGTGTGTGTGTGAGAGTGTGAGCTAGCAGGATGTTTTAACAGTGAGAGGATAGACTTTTGGCTGTTCTGTTTCCTTCATAATCAGAATCACATGCCCCTGTCACTTCGCCGTTCTAGCTATGACTGTGTGTGTGTCCGTATGTGTGTGTGGGTGTGTGTGTGCGCGGTCGTGGCGGTCGTGGTGCCCCTGTTGTAAAGAAACCAGATGTGAGCTGGCGGGGAGAAAGTGTGTGACAGAGGGTCCTGGGAGATTGTATACTCTGAACGTGAGGCCTGATGCACCAAGGCTGTTCGGCCCTACAGAGCCCACCCGTTACCAGGGGCAGCCTGTCGCCGTGGCGCTGTTTGTTTTTGTTTCGTTTGCTCCATTTTCTCCACTACACTTGATTCCGCGACCGCAAGATAAGATAGAGGCTAAGTCGCGCTGTGTTTTCTGTTTTAGGGGTTTACTCTATAATCATTCATCTGTTCCCATTGTGTATTTATCAAATGACCGTTTAAACATTGAGAGAGCATGTGTCGCAGCCCAGCGTCCTGCGCCTCCTGTCTCCCCCCACACACCTCACACATTAGCCCAGTCGCCCCTTATCAGGGAGGAATAACTGTTGTGTGTTCCCCGCTTGAGTAATAGTCTGATGGCTGGGAGAGAGAGGCTGATCTCACGCTGCAAAAATGTTGGACTTCAGCCCCGTCTGAGGTTTTGAACACTTGCCTGCCGTCTTCACGTGATGATGCACTGCTATGTGACCATCCTGTAGTGTACAGTATGGAGTGGGGGGGGGGGGGGGGGTTAAGATACTGTTCAATAGATGTGACCGTGTGTGTGGGTTTTAAAGCTCTTGTTTTCTCTCTCTCTCTTCCAGCTGAGATATCAGCACGGCTTATCCACTCCAGACCTGAGTCAAACGCTGCCTAACCTGAGGAACTTCCTGGAGCACGGCCTGCTGGTCAGATGGTGAGTCTCCGGGGGCAATAGTGGATGGAAACACATCAACTCGTGTCCTTATTGACTATTCACTCGCAATAGTTGATACATTAAATCACTCATTTTTATAGACAGAAGTAAATTGGCAATTAATGGTTATTACTGAGTGTTCTATGCTAATAATTAATCTTATGGTAACCTATTACACATGAGTGAACAGTACAATGATAAAGTTAAATTTATTTTACATGAACAGGTACAGGTACATTTAACCTTGATGTTAAGTTAACAAATTGGCATGCATAAATGATCTCCCGGTGCCTTTCCTTTCCATTATTAAATCAATCAAACCTCTGCAACATCTGCGATGTGACCAGATTCGCTCCGACTGCAAAACTCGTTCAGGGGGAATCTCTGGAGATCCGGCGGCTCGAGTGTCCGTTCTGTACTCGCCACTTGTTTTACAACAATCTTTTCTACCCCTGCCTCCAAAATGTTTCTGCCCTCGCCAATAAGGTGAGCGCCGGTGGCTGGGTGCGGGCCTTTGTACCGCGGTGTGGAATGCTTAGATCCCCCGCTCACACTGCCGGTAGAGTCTCCTGGCCCGTGAGTAACCCTACAGTTAAACCTCGGGAGTCGGTCAGCGTCGGCCCGCCGCCGTATGGAAGTCTAGCCTTTGATCTCTTCCTCCCGGGGTCAGCAAAGGGGAAAATGTGTACTGCACACGTTAATTGAATAACCTTTTGTTTTGAAAGGGAAGACGCCACGCAAAGCCCGGGCCTTTTCGAATCAACCCCGTCCAAGTCCAACCCCTGAACCCCCACCTCAGTCCAAATGGGAAGTGGGGGTGCCTGAAGTGAGATTAGATGAAAGCCTTGGCTCGTCTACCCCCGGTGCAAAGGGGGAGGAGCTAGGTGTGTGTGTGTGTGTGTGTGTGTGTGTGTGTGTCTATGTGTGCACATCGCAGTAAAGTGAAGTGTAGCAATTCCACGGCTGCTCGCCACAGCCACGCTCCCGGTCGACGACGAGGCCTTGGGGACGGGAACAAAAGGCGCTCTGTGTTGATCCGGGAGCCTCGGCAGTCTCTCGGTTACCTTCCCCTTCTCCCGACTCGGTCACACTCGGGCAGGAACACATGCTTCTGGTCGACGCGCGCAGGTTGGCATGCGTCCCGACTGCAGATCTGCATGTGGTTCGGATACTTGGCCCCCAGAGGGGATATAACCGGTGGCAGATCACAGTCACCCAGGCTGTCTGACCACAGTCAGACTTTTTCCAAACTCTGGGGGCAACGTTGTTTGAGAGCTCATACATAGTTATGTGCATTTTGAAAAGGCACGCTTCATTCGAGAGCTTCAGCAGCAGCAGCAATGGGAAGAACTGAAAGCCTGCTGCCTTTACAAGCGCCAGGAGAAGAGGCAACGCAGCCTTCTGCCAAGAGGACTTTATTAATGTACTGCTTCCAACACTGGAAAGCCCTGGCAAAAACACTGGTCAAGGAGATGGGCCAGGATATTTTGTCGTTACAATGTTTGCTGAAATATGCAGTTTTCATATCCATAACAGCCGTGCATGAGCTCTTCCCTCATCTTTTATCATCTCAAACCACTTCCACCTAGCTTGGAAATAAACTAAGTAACTCTTGATTAACTTTTTGATATCCTATTTCTAGTACATCCCTATAAGAAGGTTAGGGCAGTGGCAGGCAGTGAACAAGCATTCATGCTCATGTCCAGCTGATGTCCAGCTATTTCTCTGCCCTATGCAAGTGGATGGATATGTGTCCAGCAATAATAGTCTTCGGGATCATAGTGATTCCATTCATCCTGGTGACCGCTGTAAAATACTGAACTTCAAGAGGTGTGCCGACTTCAGCATGACCGTTGAAAAGCTGATATCGATACCAATATACATAAATAGAAGTGAAACCAATCTCGGTCACTGCACATCACAGTGTAAGGAGGCACAGGATCGCATGTCCTATTTGTACGTCTCCCAGACTCTGAAGGACATAGCACGGCGGTTATATGGCGAATCTATTAACCGAGGAAGAGAGACGAGAGAGAGAGAGACGCTACCCAAAACCTCCTGTCTACATAAACAGAACAGTCTGGTGGGAATTACAACAAGACAAGTTCAACGTGCTCCACACACCTGCCACTCGGCGTTCTGAAGCCTGGAGTCTGGCACGGGTTCAGACGGCCTCGCGGCCCAGCCGTCACACAAAGGAGAGGGTTGAGGGGGAGGAGAGGTGTGGTGCGGAAACACAACAGAGACGCTCGATGTCTAAGCCGTGTCTGGACATTGTGCCTCTCAAGGCCCAGAGCGGAAGGGATGAAGACGTCTTCCCGAACCGCAGCCAAGAGCCGTCAGTCTGTGAACGTGTCTTTGAATCTTTCGCAGCGAGTCAGATTGGTCCATGATTTTATTTGTTGAGAATCGGTACAGCCCAATTACCATGTGAAAGGTGGTGTAGGTAAGATTCGAGAGTAGTAAAGTTCCCTCCCTTCCTGCCTTTCTCAGGCATTTTGAGGTGTTGCTTTTCACGCATCTGGGATTGACAGGCAAGATGGATTCCAGGACCCAGAGATATGAGCAGGGAGCAGGCGCAGTCAACTCAGAACGGAAATTCTCGCAGCACATTTCTCTCACTAATGGATGTAGGGAGGCTGTCATTTCTAACTAATTACACTCAAATAAAAGTTCATCCATCTTACCTACTGCCCCTTTTTGTGGGCGGAGCACAAAGTAGAAAAATAATGGAATGTTATTTTTAGAAGTTAAATGACGACATCATGACCTGTGATGGTTCTTCGTCAGTGCATGATAAGAAGTAATATCTGTGACCACAAATTGTCCTTTGAAGTATGCACAATGTCCACGATTCTTTTTGGAATTTTTTGTTTACTCTAATAGGGAAATTGTGCGTATGTGTGTAAGGCCTTGTACATATGCATGGGTGTGTCTTATTGAACATAGTTCTTTCCCCTAAGGGATGAGGAAGTAATGCAGCTCGTATATTTTCGGCAGCATACGTTCGGAGAAACATGCCCCATAACTATAAATCTGACTTTACTGCAGAGACCACTTCACAGTCCTAATACTATAGACCACTGATGTTGGCCCCATTCATCACTGATCAGCAAAAATAACAAAACCCCACTTTTGCTCCATTAACTTTTTAATATATTTTTGCTTTTTGCTTTTGATTAGTCCCTCAACCTGCTGCCGTCAATACATCATGTCTGACTACACCTTATTAGCAGTGATAAACGAAAGGCATGTGTCTAAATGACAAAGGTGTTGGATGTTGTTAAAAGAATGCAATGCATTGCTGTGTTGATTTAGATCAAATAGTTTAACACTACTACCTTCAAAGACCTCAATCTGTTGCGTGTAGTTAATATAATGAAATCCTTTTTATATTGGTGACTTCATTTTAGACCATCTTAGTTAAGTCAAAATGATGTGTTAACATGTAGTGTTTGTTTTGGCCCAATATCCTGGCATCTTGCAGGGCTTTGCACATGGATGGTCTCTTATGTCCGTTATGCCTGCCTAGGAATGATTTTGACTTGCGTCATTCCCAGACTTTACATTGAGTGCACCAGGTTTGTCTTCAGCAACAGAAAGGAGAAGCGATCAAAGAAATGCCTGTTTGAGGTACAACCCTGTTCTTGGCTCCACATATCCGGTGTTCAGCCTGAAGATTTGGCTAGAGACCTCAATTATGAAATGGAAGCCTTGTCAGGAACATTCACCAGGGATGAGGCCTCATTTAAAAAACATTACGCTTTTCTAGGACATGGTGAGTCAGTGGGCTGTGTAGCCGTCCACTGGGCACTTTGGTGTTGTTTGTTCCTTACATGTTGGGTGTGAATATGTCTGCAGCTCACCACTGGTGGAATAGTGGCCATACCTCAAAAGTAACAAGGACCTGCTGCATTAAGCAGGCTCTAGTACATCTTATCAATGAGCTCATTTACTATCTACTCCTAACGTCTCAGAAATGTTGGATCACCGGTGAAATGCGGCTTTGCTTTAACTGCCTGTTGCAAATCCAGGCCATAAAGAAGTTGTATGAGCAGGCATCTGCCCTAGGTTTCTGAGCCAGGATCTCCAATGCTTCCATCCGTCTCGGTGTAACAAACAGACCCTCCAGTGAGTAATATGTTGTCATTGACACTGGGGCAAATTAACAATTAAATAGCAAGTTTAATGGGGCATTGGTTACTCTGCCTCATAAAGGGTAATCGCTTCAGTGCTGTTACCATGAGAACATCCACTTGTCAAAAGAATAGACTTATGCTCTTTTTTATTAAACACAAAGACCTTAACAATGGTCTCAGCCTCTCTGATTCCCATACGCCTGGTCGCCCCTTTCCACATTTGTAAACCTCAATTCGATCCTTCTCAATGTTCTTGACTCCTTCCCACTTAATTGTGTTCTGTTTGACGTTATGACCCAGTGCTCATAATGAGCCACTAAGTTTGCGGTAAATCAAAACATTGCGTCCCTGTGGGCAAAAACATCTAGGCTGTCTATTCCACCCATTGAGTATTTTTGTGTTCTCCATCAACCGAGGTGTTGAGGAGTGTGTTTTCAATCTTACCCTTGTGCTAAATGGAGGCCTGGCCACGCTCTATTGACTGTGGCCTCAGAACGATGTGTCATGATGGACACGAGCTGCCAAGACCAGAACATTCAGTCATCGGTTTGGCTGCATGAAGAGGGGGCATTCCCAGAATGGCAACCCGTTGGCCTCGTGTACTGAACACAATCCCACTTGGCCGTGCAACCGTCCTGCGTTCATCCATGGGTTGAGCCGAGGTGGTGAGCGGGAGGAACGGGTGTTCCTCGGGTCGATGGCGTACCCATGCTGTGGTAGCCCAAAGCGTGGAGCACTCCTTCTCTTTCATCAATCAGGTGCTTTGAAGTCCACACAGGCAACCCTTGTGCTTCCTCTGACGTCCCTGCATGTGTCGGAACAAAGTCTTCAACCCGGGGTCACAGGGGCGCATGGTATCTAGGCCCCCCCTTCATCATGTGCTGACGGTTGGGGATCTCTCCATCATAGTTTACCTTTTTAATCTTCTCTGCGAGCTGCATCTAGCACCTCACCACCACATCTGCCGTCCATGTGGGTTCCTCTGACGTCACACGGTCAAAGGAACCTTTCCGACAATCTTAGTTTGGAAACTGGCTTGAATATCCGACCATTTTGTATTTCTATTCGCTGATTCAATGGGTTGTAATTTAACTTGTGTAAGCATTGATGGTGTGCGTCCGTCGGTGCTCGTGTGCGGTTCATCACCACGGTTCTGTGCGTTCTGTTTCTACAAAGCCAGACCGTGGTGTATTGGAGAAACAAACCGAGGGCAGAAATGTTCACAACAAGGCTGAGTGTTGAGTGTTCAGACGTCACTAACTTCTCTCAACTCAACGATGGAATGCACTTATCTGATGGCATCGCAGGGGGAAATCATACCGAGAAATTCATTTGAGGCTGGGCATCCGAGCTGTTTATCGATGGATTCTGCTGTTGTCTGGAAGATGTATGGGAGCTTATACAACACTGGAACATATTGCAAACCACTGGCATCACATGAGTGGAAGCGCCATCACTTGCTATGCTATTGGTTAACCAGTCACATGTGGATGTCAGGGTAGGACAGAGGGGGGGGGGGGGGCCCTGCCTCACCTTTGACCCCTCTCCCCCCTAACTCCTCTGGAGCTTTGGCTACTCTGAGAGGTTAAGCACACTGCTAAGTACACTGCTGAGGTATACATGATCCGGCCTATCGAAAGAGACCTTGGGACCCCCTATTTAATCTGATTGATGGCTCACATTCAGCTTGGGTGGGGCTGTGTGTGTCCCACGTCGCTCGTCAGTTAGTATCTGTTATATTTGCACGCTCGGGTGGACGTCTTCTGCAAACTTTCCAATTGTTGGGGGGGTGGTGGGGGTTGAATGTAGTCACAGGGGCTGAGAAAATGGTTGGCTTTCCTTTGTATCACAGAATGATTTGTAAAAGCTCTGCAGCTGTGCCTATACTTTATCATGGCGTTAGGGTGGTGGTCGAGGAAAATGGGGGGGGTAGAGGGACAGATGAGGTCCGTGAGGGGGGGGTCTTTCTGGGATTCAGGGGCCCCTCGGGGGCCTCCCCCTCGACTGGACCTGTGCTCCGTGCTCATTGCCCGTGACAAATGTTTTATGACTGCATTGCATCAATCCACAGAATCGACGATGCACGCAGATGATTGAAACGCTTTATATCGTATGTTTTCGATTTTATTTATGCGTTTCCCCTCATCTTGAGTACATCTTGAGTTATATCACCGGCAACGGGTTCCATTGATGGCCTGCTAGTTTAAATGTATCCTCCTCGCGATTTAAACAATTGACCTTTTTCATTTTTTCCTTTGCCTCCTCCCTCCACAGCGACCAGCACTTTGTCTCCAGCGCCATCCCGGTTCCGGTCAAATCCCAGCTCAGCGTGTCGGCCATGTCGGAGATGGGCTACCCCTGCCACACCAGCTCCCCGGAGAGAGGCGTGAGGAAGAGGGCCAGCTCGGAGACGGACAAGCTCAAGTACAAAGACGGCGCCGTGCCAAGCTACGACATGGCCATGGGCGAGCAGCCGGCGGCCGCCGGGGGCCCCACGCAACCCTCCCCGAAGCCCCTCTCCTCCTCCCTGGACACAGCCGCGCCACTGCGCACCCTGTCGGAGGGTCTGGAGGTCAAGGAGCAGGGAGGCAGGGGGGGATCCGGGGACGAGGCAGCTGAGTGTGTCGGGGAGGAGGAAGTAGCGGCGGAGGTGGTGGTGGTGGCGGCGACGGAGCAACAAGGAAGCAGCGAACGACGGGTTCAAGGCAACGAGGGAACGATGGAGGAGGGAAGGGAGATGGAGGAGCCGGGGACCACCGGCAGCACCTTTGACCCGAATCCGGCTGCTCAGGCTGGGGTGGAGGCCCTCGCAGAGGAGGGGGGGCAGCAGGCGGCGCCTGGCAGTCAGCCGACGGGGGCCATGAACGGCACGCTGACCCCGGGACAGGACCTGACCGGCGGGGCGGACGGCTCCGGCCCGGACCTGCGCTGCTCGGTGGAGCAGGCGGAGGAGATCATGGGCACGGAGGCCACGGGGCTGGGGCTGGGGCTGGGGCTGCGGCTGGGCGGCGGTAGCGGTGGCCACGGCGGCGGCGGCGGGGCGCGGCTGGACGACTACCCCTGCATCCCGGTGGAGCACGCGGTCGCCGTGGAGTGCGACGAGCAGGTGCTCGGGGAGCTGGACGCCGCCGGCTTCGAGGAGTTCTCCCGCCGCATCTACGCTCTGAACGAGAACATGCCCAGTTTCCGGAGGCCACGCAAGAACTCCGACAAGTGAGGCGGCGGCGGCGGCGGCGGCGGCGACGGAGCTAAGTGGAAGAGGAGGATGTGGAGGGGGGGGGGGGCCCGGGGTTGGTCTTCCAGGGTCCTGGACGTGACGACGGGTCGGGGACCTGCTTTAAGAAAGGAGGCGGTCCCCCAGTGTGACTCCCTGTTTCATGCATCATAGCGTCAACACACATTGGAAAGATACTGGGACGATGACCAATTTGCACTTCTTGTAAAGCTTCTACAGTAATTCCTTCAATATAATGCAGTTTAAGGCAGTATTGGGTCAGTAATCAAAGAAAATATATATTTTATTTTTTTGCCCTTTATTTATCTATTTCTTTTATAAAGTATTTTTTATCCTTTTTTTTTTCTTTTCTTTTTTTCTATAGATCAAATAAATTATCCCTGAGTGATTGATTAGAGGCTGTTGTTGTTACCCCGAACCTGTGGTTTTTAACTTCATTAATGATGTATAACTTAATGATTATAAGCCACTAAAGTAAATTAGCAACCACTTCAATGAAAGCTGTACTTTGTGTCAGGAGAACAACATTAGAGGATTCCTTCATCCTAGTTTGTTGTTCTTCTCCGGTCCTTCTCCGGTCCCAACTGTAGCAGACACTTTCACGTATGATAATTTTGTCATCTTTCCTTCTCCTCACAACAAAACTGCTGGGCATTGATCATGGCATGAAACGCGCCCTCTCTCGCTAAAAGCTCAGGTGGCGGTCAGTCCAAGGAGCAGTGGGGTTTACTTTGTGAGGTCTGACCCTGTAACCGTTTCTGGATGGTTCAACACGCTCAGGACTGGAACATTACCTCTGTGATACCATTCAATGCTAAATAACAAGCCTAATACATAGAGAAGGAAAGCAAAATATTCGAGATCCTGTGTCTGAGGAGCACTATTCGAACTGAGATTTAAAGCTCTTGATTTGGAAACTACCTGACTTGGCTCAAACACAAGCCCCCACTGTTTCCATTACTTGTGCTTTTCAACTGTAGATGCAAATATCACTCAGATGCTTCCCACTACCCTGGCCTTTGTTCTGTGTGTGCGTGTGTGTGTGTGTGTGTGTGTGTGTGTGTGTGTGTGTGTGTGTGTGTGTGTGTGCGTGTGCGTGCAAGCGTGCTTGTGTTCCCACCAATGACCTTTTGGGACAGTGTTGGCCAGTCGATCCAGTGCCTGATGATTTCAAAGTGAGGTGGGAGGTCAGTCCCTCGTCCAAACACTTGACACGATATTAACTGTCCTACACTGCATTTCCCAGCCCCCTTGGGTCAAACCTGGGGGAACGGCTCAACGTTGTCTCCTACTTCTCCACCAACAGCAGCAAACGGCACATGGCAGGGAACGGTGCAATGTTATCTGTTTATTTTTTTCCATCCTCAACTTTGTTTTCCCATGTTCACCTTTTTTGTGTCGTTCTTAGGATTTAATATCAATGTTAATGTCAGCGCGTCACAATTGCCCATTTCCCCGGACCCCGAAAAATACGGTTGTAATTACCTGTGTGTATTCTATTCAGATGTCCCTCTCAGGCCTCACATGTTAAAAGCAAGAATGTGATTTAACTAACCCCATCACCCCTCAGGACATCTACGTGTTATTAATGAACTTGCGTTGTTGGACTGGTATCCATTAGCAAATATTCCCCTTCTATTTATCTCCCTCGGCGACCATGTGCGTCTTGTTTCAAAGGAAGTTGATTTTCCACCATTTTTCTTTTTCCCCTTCCCCCATGCGCAGGGGAAGTCATTAATTCGTATTGTTCCGTGTAATGGCAACACACCTCAACAGTCCTATATACTATATGAATGAACCACGGAATGTTTTTATTGGATGGAGTCTGAGGCGTGCCTGTAGCCTATTGGTCAGGTGCCGTGACCAACCAGATGGAGTCCTCATTAGGATCAACAGGCTCATTACCATGTAATACTGCTTTACAGTAATTGACCATTTCTGTATATGTATGTGTGTATATATATATATATATATATATATATATATATATAAGCATACACACGCATACACACACACTTTTCTATGGAGGGTGATTTGTTATTAAAGACCAGCCATTGGCACGGATGCATCCTGCTTGTACTTTTTATTCTCTAGAAAGGTATCTATGTTGAAAGGAGAGTACACCAATGTATATAAATAATAAATATACAATTTATTCTACCAATTTGTTCAGCTGAAACTCAAATAATGTTATTTTCAAACATGTAGTCTACTTAGTTGTGTCTTAGACATAGACACAAATATAATGATTTAGATTAAGCTTTCTATGGGTTATTGTCATTGTGTGATAATGGTTTTCTAAATGGCAAGACGATGACTCAGAAGACTAGTAGTATGAAGAAATCAATTGTCTTGTTTACAGCGGTTATCTCGGACAGACATGGAGCGGTCTTCTATGACCGATCAGTCTGAACATATTACTAAATTCTCCAAATGGAAAGGTGACCAGAGGCTATGCTTTTTATGTTTTCTTCATTATATCTATGCCATACTAGATAATGGATATTATGGCGAAGCCATAGAAATACTCTATGCTTGCATTCAAACTGAACTGGAAGCAGAGATTCATCCTAAAAGACAGGTTTTTTTTTTTGTTTTTTTTGTGCCACTGTTTTCAAAGTGAATACACAATGTTGAAATCACAACAACGTATAAATCACAACAAAGTTCTAGATTTTGCCTTCCCCTCCGGTGTAGCACACCACCACAACCACAAAGTCAACCAGAATGTATTTACCGTATTCTATAGATAACTTCGCTGCTTAGATTTCCTTGACAAGTCGGGGTAAACGGAGGAAGTCTGGTCCGACCGTCTGCATCTATACGTTTATCATTTTACATCGTCATAAGGAACGCGGGAAAAGAAAGACCAGACACTGCTGTTTTCCTTTTTACATAAATCCATGTAGATATTGTACATAATGTTCCTTTAAAAAGTTGTATTATAAAAAATAAAACTTTAATATAGGAATATAAGGAAAGAAAACTTCCTGTCCGATGAGATTCCCTTTCCCTGTTGTGATTTTAACACAGCCTTTGGATCCTATCTCAGTTTTAAATCATGTCTGATGACCGGATCGAGCAAGTTTTACTGTCGCTGTCGCAGTTTTACTGGCGATCTCAGCCAAAGATGGCTGAGATCGCTTCCGCCTTTCTCAAAAATGGTCAGTCTGGGAACCAGCTGGAGTCGTAAAATCACACACAGACCTCCATCTGAGCCCAGGACCTGATGTGAACCACATCTCTCTGAATCAATGAAACCCAACCCCCTTCTTATCTTTATTTCATTATGCAAATAGCCTCACCAGCTTGACCCAACTAGGTTGTTTTCCTCCATGTCTGGGGGATAATGTATCGGCCTATTTACAATAAGCTCCCTTACAACTCAATCCCCCCCATTCGAAGATAACGGCCTTCTCCAGCTTTTTCGCTTCGTCGAGCTCCCTCTTTTAAACGTTCTCAAGCGCGGTTCAGACTTTATTTTCCTTCATCCACCTTCAGCCCAGCTACGAGTACATCTGTGTGCATTAGTACATTAGCGGCCGATGAATCCCCTCAGTGCGCACCGGTTTTCCAGACTCGACGTGAAGCAGGGTCCCTGTGCTGCTGGAGCCCATAAGCCTGCGGTCTCCCTGGCCGCACGGTGTCTGTGCACTCACCACTAAGCCCCTTCAGGTGTCGAAAGGCCGCGACGGAAAGAGGCCTCAGCCTCCTCACCCCCCACCCCCCTCTCTCTCAGGGAATGTCACCTTAAGCGGTCAGAGAGAGGGGGGGGGGGGGGGGGGGGGGAGTCTGAGGCCTCTTTCCCTCTTACCTCCCCCCATTTCAAGGATTGACACCTTGTGTGGTCAGAGAGGGGGGGGAGGGGGAACTGATGTCGTTATGGCAACTGGACCCGGATGATGAGGACGAAGGTGGGAAGGCGCTCTGCGACAGGTGCAACAGGGACTTTTATTATGTATTTCACCCAATACCTGGTGGTGGACAGGCGACCAAAAGGCAGCAGAATGAGTGTTGGGTGCTGGGTGTGGGGGTGTGTGGCGGGATTAAGCCCCACCACACCATCAGAAGAGTTTTCTTTCCCTGTTCTTCCCCCCCAGCTACGCAATGTCGCTATGCTTGAGCCCGCGTGCGAGATACCAGAGTCCTGACTTGTCACGTCTGCTACACTGCTCTCCGTCAGAAACACCTCGCAAAGTACACACTGGATCCAACGCCAAGGGCCCCGCCACTCGGCCCCATGTCCCTCGCCTTCAGGGTTGTGTGTGTGTGTGTGTGTGTATGTGTGTGTGAAACCTATGTTCTTTTCCTCCTTTTCATTTCCCTCAGGGCAGTGAATGCACAGATGATCCTGTCTCCGGATAATTTAATCAGAGGGACTATCTGCCAATTTGAATTTCCGTCAAAATATACCTGTTTTAATTCCCTTTTCGGGGGGACCCCCATCGTATTGAAACAGAATTCCTCGTTGTTTTTTGTCTCCCTGGGCACCAGAGTGGACGAAGAACATAGGCCTCGCGGAAATGGAGTCCATCATGCGAGTGAAAGCAGCGAGGCCTGTGTCTAATCACACTGACCCGCTCCACAAGCCGTGGAGGTCCCACCGGTCGCTCTGCTGTTCACCTGGTCCACCAGTCCACCCCCTGTTTGCTTACTGTGTATCAGCACACATCCTCTGGATAATCATGTCCGAACCACACAGCTCCATAACATGACCCACACATTGTACTCTCCAGTCGATGACCTCATACAAACCAGAGCCATATGGGATAAATTTCAACAACGCAACACAAGAATCGAGTAGAAGCCAGAGAAGCCAAAAACAGCCAACACCTGAAGATTAATTTCCTTTGCAGGCAATAAGAGTCCTATTATCGTGAAATTGGTGTAATTCTATGACATAACCCGGAGCTGATCGTGTCCTGAAACATGGATGTCAGGCGTGCCGACAGGGCTGAGAAACATGCGTTGATCGCTCTGATGTTACACTTCAGAATGACGCAACTCAAAACACTCTGAGCCTTCTGATCCTATCGCCCAGCAAAGAGGTGTACAAAGTGGCTCACACCAACAAGCAGAGCTGAAACTCAATATGACCACTCGGTGAAGCTGTGCAGAATGCTGCTGAGACATATCGCTGCAAGGGGTTTTGTCTGGAGAATGGAAAATTAGGTCTTACATTTATTCCAAAAAAAGTATTGCATTATTATTTTTGGGAGGTTTTGGCATGGATTATCTGTCAGTCTGTGATATAATTACGTTCATAAATCCTACACCTAAATTCAGGCCAATCAGAAACCAGCACTTCGAACGAACACTTCCAAAATTTTTAACTTCACACCATTGGTAAGATACGACCAAGGTACTTTTTATTTAATTGTCATAAAAAATATATATGTGTGGAATTTCTTTTTGTTAGAAAGCACAATTACAATGAGGTCAGCAATGTTGCCTCAGGAGGACAAGTGGAAATCTTGTCTATCGTGGCGCCCTCGCTGAACATAATGATTACACTGGACAGATAAGAGGCCTGGACGGCGTCTCACTCCTCCTCTGAACGCCCAGACTCAAGAAAACGCTCTTATTCATTAGCAAGCAGAGACCTTATACTGCTATATATTACACTGTACAACTGCTTATGGCTGGATTACAGACCCTATATGGGGATTGAGGAGGCTGGGTTACAAGTGCAGAGGGAGCACTAGCACCTTGGTGGTGTCTCTTAAGTGCAGGAGCAGGCCCCAGAGACTGGCCTGGCTTAGCCCATGCAGCCATGTGTTCACAGAGCCCTGGTAACACCGTGCGCAGTCACCTGCTCAGCTGCTTAAGCCATCTCAGCATCCAGCAGCAAATACCTGCCTGGAAGGGAAAAAAAAAAACTTCCTTGGAAGAAGAAGAAGAAGAAAAATCCATCACGATGTTTCAAAATGCAGACCGGGATACGTTCTGCCTTCAGACGAAGGCAAAACGTTTCTTCTTCTTCTTCTTCTTCTTCTTCTTCTTCTTCTTCTTCCAAGGAAGGTTCTTTATTTATAGCCTCAGACTTGACTCGCTCCGCGGGATACATTGCGTCGCTTCTCCATGCCAAGTGAAAGGGCGGCAGAGGCGCCGGGCAAACCGTTTACGGGTGTATAAAATATTAGCGTATAAAACACAAGCGCTGGGATACCACACCGAGCGTGAAGGCGACCTTGTGGACCTCGTGAAAGGTAACCCGCCCAGCGGGGGGGGGGGGGTGATGTCATGGCGTGGAGGCTTTGAACAGCCTGGGCTCAAGGCGTGCAGTAAGGGGGTGGCGTTCCGGTGACGTCGCCCTTCGCCGACACCTGACATGTTACACGAGCACGTCAGGCGATCAATCTTCAGAGGGACAATGGGGGCTGAAACATACAGCTACACACCTGCAAGCCAACAATGGGTGGGACAATAGCAGCAGAAGAGGGAGGGATTAGGTTCTGGAACGGAAGACATTTTTAATGGTGTTCGTGTTTTACAGGTGTAACCGAGGTGTTCGTCCATTCAAGGTGCATCTGTTTACCGGTTTCCAATGCACACTCTTCTGAGTCAGACGCTGGTGCGTGGGTCATGGGTGATGGGGAACAATAGAAGCACCACTTCTGATGATGCATTACGTAAGGCCGCTAGACTTCTGCACAGCTCCGGAGTAAACGTAAAGTCTGGAGGGCCTGCCTGTGCCATGAATAACATTATGTTGCCGGCCGTGTTGACATGTCGGAGCGAGGGATTGGCAGGCTTGGTGTGTAAAAGATACATCGGCCAGGTTGTGAGACTGGGCTCTGACGTAGACGTGTAAGTAACACATACCCTCTGGTGTGTTGTCGGACGGTGGGTCTGGGTCCGCATTTCCCCAAGAGGAAGGAAACGCTCTCGCCATTAGTGACCCATTACGTCAGAACCAACCCAAGCCTAATGAGGAGCGGATACAGATGGACAGGTGGAGGGGCTGACAGATGAGTGGACAGACAGACAGACGGACAGACAGAAAGAAGAGGTAGCTAGACAGATGCATTGTACAGGCACGGACGGACGGACTGACCGACAAATACATGGAGGCGCTAACTAATAAATAGACTAATGGGTAGACTTCCAGATAAAAACAGGGAGACAGACGCAGATTAACGCCCAGACAGACATACTGCCCTCTAGACAGGTAGACAAACACAGATGAACAGCCAGACAGGTAGACAGAGAGGTAGACTGATAAACAGATTAACGGCCAGGCAGACAAAGTCAGGGACACAGAAACAGACGGGGAGAGGATCCTCTTGCGGGGACCAAAGCCACATCCTGTTGTGTGAACCTCCGTAGCCCGGTCCCCCACACCTGGCCCACCGCAGGCTCTCCTCCTCCGCCTCCTCGCGGTAATGAAACACATGTGGAGGCGTCACGAGTGCCCGTCCAACACCAGCGCTCATCCGGGAAACTCTTAAAACACTGTGGGGAGCCATTAAGGATGTTCTTGTTGGCTAATTGCTCTTATTAGCCCAGCATCGGAGATCTGGTGGGGAGATGAATCTTTATAGACCCCTCTGTACTCTCTCAGGACCCCGGGGGGGCCACAGGGGGACATCTCTTCACAGGCCAGGGAGAACATGAACAAGAGGAGGAAGACGGAGGGTGAGAGAGAGAAGGACTAATGGAGGTCCCATCCGCGGTTTTTATGTGGGAGCTTGAGGCCAAACCATGTGTGAGTGTGTGTGTGGGCGCACGCGCATCTGTGTCGGCTGTGTGTTTGTGCTTCTGCGTGTGTATGAGTGTGTGCGTGAGCGTGTGTGTTATTAAGGAAATCCACTTGAGCGGCCAGTAGTGGAGGTGGGATTACCAGGGATTGAGGTCAGTCTGGAAGCCCCTTTCTCAAAAGAAAAGAAGACGAAAAGTACATATAAAGCGTCTGCCAGGAGACTAAACTAAACCAGCCCCTTGGCGGCATCTAGAGTCCAGGAGCTTTTCCCCCTTCGCTGGGAGGTGGAGCGGCCCTCTGTGAGCATGGAGAGAGCAAACATCAGTCCGGTAGAGGGATACTGCACCAGTCAGAACTGAGCCTGACCGAGTCTATGGAGCAAATTGAGTCTTTGGTGTGCTCCTATTTTTCCCCTCTTGTTCCCGCTGCTTTAGTCTTCCCTGCATAACGTCCCCCCCACTTCCCCTCATTCAATGATTCCATAAATCTCAAGAAAATGGATGATCCGTCTCAAACATCCCACCACACTCTCTTGTGTTGTAATATTCGACACAAACCATTAATTTACATGTCGGCTTCAATTCAGTAAAATCCTCTCTGGTGCTGCCTGTCCACTTGCCAGAGTTCACCGCTTCTCTGTCTTCTCCGGGACAACTACTAGTACCCCTACCCCCCCCCTCAGAGCTATCTGTCTCCTGCAGGGAGGATACGACGAGAAGGCCTTCGTGATTAATGACTGAGACGTCCCGAACAGTCACACTGCTAATTATTGTTCTTGTGTCCAATTCCGTTTGCTTTGCTTTGTTTTAGTAGCGTGGTTTGCTGGTTTTAGAATTTAGTGGGGTTTTTACGGAGCCCAAAGTCTCCGATGTGATAGGGTTGAGCCGAGGACCAATCACAAGTTGGTCTTTGTTGCATGTTCATTCATAGATTTGTATCCACTGGCTCGACATCAACCAGTCGGCCCGCGTTTGTTTCATTAAGGTCAGAAGGCAGAGTTACTAACAAGTAACAAACCCGCCTTGATACTGCACTCTATGTTCCCTCACACGTGTTGGGCAAGTGTGTTAATGTGTGTGTGTGTGTGTGTGTGTGTGTGTGTGTGTGTGTGTGTGTGTGTGTGTGTGTGTGTGTGTGAGTAGCTTGAAACTATTTAAAGAGGGAGCCACATAGGCAGCCAAAGTTTGCCAGAAGAAAAATTGAAATAAAATTTGCTGCTAATTGTCGCCATGGTTCAACTCCCATGGTGGTCATTTGGACTATTTCAACATCAACGCTGCTATTTATTTTTTATTATCCCAATCTTTCACTCGTGTCATTAATTGGTTGTTTTCTCGATTGTCATACTCACAGAGCATTCGTTTGACATGATTTTCCGCCTCTAAATTTAATGAATACGTAAAACTCTTGGATCAAACCCGGCTACTATGTGCCAGATTTACTTGCCATGAGCTTTTCATTGGACGTTGATGCAGATACAGGGAAACACATTACACATTGCTCTCTATGAGAATGATTCGTCAATGAGCAGCAATAAATCCGGACGGGGCTATTGGACCATAAAATAATATGTCATCTTTAATGAAGTATATGCGTGATACAAGTTATTCAGAATTTGGCTTCGGAACGTGGTGTGGAACACTGGTCCCATTCACATTTGATAATACTGCTTTATTACACTGAATCTCACAGAGACAGAACACATACATGAACCACACCCTGTTTTGTTTCTGTATGCATTGGTTCTTCATACAGTTATTACCGTACTATTATATACTAACATTAACTTAGCACTTCAACCCTCAAACAAATCAAACCCTTCTTGGAAGATTTATTTCTCCTCTATCCCTTAACGCCCCACCCCCAAACTTAAAAACATAAAACTAATAGCTCTTTATTGGCTGTGGCTACTTTTGTTAAGCAGGTTATTATAGATTTAGCTACTGTTCTCAATGATACTAAAGATATGTATTACTTTATAAATATTATTTTACAATTCTCTTCAATTTGCTATTGAATACTATAGTTGGTTGGTTTTGTATCCATGGAGTCCCACTATACCCTTAACGTAAACTGGCGTGGATCTCGTGCACATCAGGAAGAGATGCAGCCGTGCAGTCCTTCCCTCTCTTCTTTCGTCACTCGAGCCTCACTGCTGGTTCTGGGCTTGCTTCCAGAGGGGTCCCAGAAAAAACAACTATTGTTCTGAAGTTCTGGGACGGTTGGGAGTTGTCCAAAATTCTAAGCCTGTAAATGCTCACAATCCTCACAATGAGCGTTTTATTCTTTTAGGATTGATTTGTCAAAAGCGAATCCAAATGCGTCTACCGTATGTGAGTCTACAATCTGGATGTTTGATATGGGACAAAAATGAGACACATAATATGCATGACTTTGACTAACTTTGGCCCCTAAACAGAGATACTTTAAAGGAATTCATAATACTGAATAGAGAGGCGGATTTGAGCCACTTCCATCGGGATAGCAAAATGTATTTGTGTTAACTCCTTTTTGAAAATTGTGTGTGTTTGAGTGTGTTTGTGAGTGTGTGCGTGTGTTTGTGCGTAATTTAAACACCCTTTTCCGGATTTTATTTGTCATTTGTCATTTCATCAGCACTTTACATTTTATTGGCTGCGTGCATTTCTCATTATCATTTCACAGAGGTCCTCTTAGAACCAGATGTCAAATCTGTTCACGGCCGTTTTGTTTTCTCCTTGTCTAAATGATTATGATGCCGGAACATAAACACTGCTCTGTCATTTTCAGTATGAATATCACACGTGTCGACTGTCGTCAGCCACCTTTCCATGATCATAGCACACTGAATACCAAGTGGGGGGGGGGACAGAACTGAGTACACACAGCAGGTGAAAACTGTAGCCCCTACCTGCTCGTTAAATAGTGACTAGTAATTCATAAATAGTTACCGGTACGTTACACACATGCAATAGATCCTTCCTTGTTGCCTAACTTGAGGGAACTTTTTTGGATCCAGCATGATATTCCAGTGTTTCTCTCTTTATCCTGGTGGTCAGTAAGTAGCATGACTAGCCTTTTGAGACACTCCTCCAGAAGTCTGATCCAGTTCCTCCTCACTGTACTGCCACAACGAGATCCATCGCTTCCTTGACAAGCCTCTCCTGGAGTGGGCCCTTGTTATATGAGGCCTTTTAGGGCCCAATTTATGGGAGGTGGTGGTGGTGGTGGGGCCCCAGGAACCTTGAAACCTCCAAATTAGAAGTGTTATACAAAACAAGCCACTGCCACAACACAAAACAAACTCATTTGACTTAATTTTGTGTGATGCTGTGCAGAATCACATGGGCCTCAACCTTCTTGGCAGTCTGTTGGATATTAGTGCCAAGGTGTCCCCGATGATTGTGGAAGTTCAGTTCTGGTGGGCCAGATAAAACAATCTCATATGTAGAATATTAAGGCTGAGGAAACTTTTTTGGAGACATGCAACGTTTAATGCCTGCCAGATGGACCGGGAAGAGTTTCAAAGCCTGTGCGCCTCGTCCTGGGTTATTCAATAAGATATGGGAGCGGGATGTTACCAAAGAGCTAAGCAAAAGGAAGGATTCCAGCCTACATGAATGGTGGTGTAAACCCCTTCCTGCTGCCTGTCACTGGGGCTTCTGAAGAGCCCCCCCCCTTACCTCCCCACCCCCTGGTTAAAAGACGAAGCACAGACAGTGGGCTTCACCCGTGAACGCATTCCTCCTTTCGAAATATACAGAAAACTATCTGACCGGCATTTTTGTATATTGAGGGCCTGCTAGATTCAATATAAGGTTTTTTGGGGGGTTTTAAACCACAACGACCACCACTCTTTTTAGACGAGCCATTGTTCCGTGGACATGGCGGTGCCTTGTTGATGTAAACGGAAACCTAGAACATTCCATAGCTACACCAGTCACACCAGTAGTCCATTAGCGGCCCTTGAAATGGATACGGTAAAATGGCGGCATTACGCTATTAACATTACCATCATTACCGGTTTAGCGCTGAAATCTGAGCCAGTATCAAAGTCTGTCCTCGTTTGAAGATTAAAGTCTGTTGTTTGAAGACACAAGATGATAACGTATGTATATATAGATAGAAAGTACTTATTAAGTACTTTTAACATTCCTTCGTATACCAGGTAGTACCCCATTATTACGCTTACTTATCCTAATGTAAAGAAAACTCACAGTAAAAAATCGGCTTCCAGGGGGTGACTGACAAAACAGAAAGAGAGAAAAATGTAAAGGCACAGTACAGAAAGAAAAATATTATTTAAAAAAGTCCATGAGTTGTAATGGTATTTTGAGAAAGTGTGAACATGCTCAACAAGTTCACAAACATGTTTCCCACCACTAGCGCATACCGTTGCCAGTGTCTAACGTTCACCCATGTTCTTCCTTATGATGCCTGGTGCATCATATTTCCCCAGCCTAGAACGATGATAAGTAGAACAAACGGCTTTTTAATTTGTAACAGAAGTGAGCCCGGTTCCATCGTCTGGATGTATTAAGCGCTTCTAATAGAGATTGATGCATTTAATCAAATGTTCCCCCTCCCTCTGGCCTTTGCCTTTCCAAGTATTTTGTTATGGTTATCATAGCAGTAATTTCTAACAATGTTGAAAATGCATGGGAGAAATCATTTCAATCTATCAAGAGCACATTAAAGTAAGTGTACACTGTTTAACCGGCCGGTCACCCGTAAGTCACACGGCCCTCTGTGAATCAACACTGCCCTGTATTACAGTCTGATTGCGGCCAAATGAGATGGCCAGTTTCAGCGGTTAGCCCGCTAGATGTTTGCGTATCTTTTAGCGTTGGCCTTTGCATAGCGGGTTGTGTGATTACGTTAGCTGGGAGACGCGGTCATTATGAAGCCTTGACTATCATCACTGGAGGGAAAGCAAACATCGGCCAAAGAAATGGTTATTTAGCAAAAGTCTAAACTTATTTGGGGTCCTGAAGATCCGGTACTTCTTAGCATACTCTTATTTGGCTCTGTTGAACTTGGAGGCCCTTTGAGAACGTTTAGTTCTAAATAAAAGCCAGCGCATCTCAGACTGTGGCTTTTGGATGACACCGCGGTCATACAGCAGTGTACAAGGAAGGGTGGATTTCAGATTGTAGTTCGATACCTAAAGCACTCCTCTTTAAACATCAAAACACTTCTCAATCACAGCTTCTGTGTCATACAAACCAGGTTATAAGCAAGTGCTTGGTGAGCTTAAATAACCATGTATCAATAGACAACAATCTGAAGGCAGACATTTGTTCCACTGAACAAATTGGCAAATGGGTCAAGAGTAAGAATTCCCCCTTTTAAAGTGAGTTGTCTTGAGTGGCGTATACTTCCCGTGGCATACTGTACTGTGTGCAGCGTCAGAGTAGTTTAAAGCCCGTCCATCGTTCCCCCTCTATGTCACAGCAAAGCGGTGACGTCTTGGTTGGGACAGGGGTCTTCATAATGAGACAGACCTGGTGTAGGGGTACTGGAGAATGGGGGGCGACTGAGGGGCGGTGGTGGGTGGGGTTTGGGGTTGGAAGCGGATTCCTCAGCAAGAGACTTGCAGTGGCCCTTCAGAACCTACTTAAGAGGAGATGGATGAGATAGGGCTAACTCCGTCATGGTCCTGGAGAGGTGGAGTGGGTCGGGAGTGGGGTCGGGCTGGGTTGGGTTTGGAGGGACGAGATGGTGTGGTGTGTCATGGCCTCACCTCTGAAAGGCCTTGGGGGGGAAGGGGGGCCGGTGAATTGATCCAATGATGTCTCCTTCAAGAACCTCATATCTACCTGGCTAATATTGACTGCCAGATTTATATCTCCATCTTCTGATGTTTTTGCCAGGGCCATAACAGCCTCACCTTTGACCCCCGCTCCCCGCTCTCTCTGATTGAAGGCATATGTGGGCTCCACAATCGAGACTGGCCGTCCTTCCTCGTAGGAAACGATGCAGCTGTTTTAGCTGTGTTTTTTGCCGGTTCAAGGCTAACCGAATTAGCATGAAGACACACATGACTCTGTTTCGAGGTGGACTTCAAATGGACCCAACATTTAGCCGCGCGGCTAACTCCCCGACGCGGATACCTTACATCTGTTATTGCCGATACAGTTGAACTCTTTAATCACGCCATCAATAACGCAAGAGGTTGCTTGCTCCAACTGGAGAGATCGGATGTCTATGAACGAGCTATGGCTGGAGTCCATAGCGTGGGAGCAGCTAGCTTAGCCATTCCTTCTGTGAGCGGGCTAGCTAGCCCCGTGGACTGGTTAGATGTTTATGTGCCCTCTGTTCTTAAAAAAACACAATCAATGATCGCCGTTCTTTTTAGATTGGAAACGAGTCGACGGACCTCAAATTATTCACAGACTTACCTTTACAGATCCACCTTTTAATTCTGGCCAGGGTGCAGAAAACATTTCCTCGTGAGGTTTGCATGGACGAGAAGTAGAATGCAGTGGTCATGTCATCCTGGCATGTAACAGCTGAGCTATGGGATCAAACCAATGATTGACTGCGGAAACGCATGAGCCAACAACGAGGAATGACAGGATTTATATAGTGTGCCAAGGAAAGCTTGGATGACGAATGAATATAAAACCTTGAATTTGGGGGAAATATTTTGGATCTGAAATCATACAGTCATTTGTTTTTGTTTGTGTGTGTTCACGCTCAGGCATTCAGTCATGCGCGCGTTCCCGTGCGTGCGTGCATGCATATGGTAAGGAATACGTCAATTTCAAACTGTCAAACGGAAAACAAGCTTTCGTGGCCCTACGGGTCCGGATGATGTGGGTGCTGTAACCGTCATAAAGGACAACATGACACCCTAATCCCGCTACAATTGAGCTAAGAATAGAAGCCAAGTGGATACTGGAGATAGGCACGAATACAAGCAACAAAAAAAGCTGGGTGTAATTGACCTTCAATGGGGACAATGGTGTATTTTAAGCCTTGACACGGCCCTTACAACCTGATGGCTCAGCCTTTAACGCCTCATAGAGATCACCGCGATGTGAACACCTTGTATCTCCCCAGGGCCATGTTCAGGAGAGGGGACAAGGCTGAGTACTGACATGAAATAACATTGAGTGAGCCCTATGCAGGCCGAGAAGAAGATGATGCCTTTTATGTCCTGAAGTATGCCCAATGTACACATGTTAAGTTCTTGAGTTGCTGGGAAAGCTGAAGTGAAATTAGTATATGATTCCTGGCAGCCATGCTGAAAAGAAAAAAAGAAGACAAAATATTGTTTTTCGACGGACTGAAATGAAGCGTCAATCCACACAACCTCCAGATGTGGTCGAGTTTTCTCCCCATAAAAAAAACGCGTCTCACATTTTGCCGGCCCTGGAAGGCACTACTACAATCCTCGCAAGTGTGGTTCTGATGTTTGTTTTTTTTCAGAATAGAGTTACAAGGATTTCCCCAAAACAGCAGGGATTTCTATCCCTAGGTCCCACTCCAGTTCTCCTGAGGTCTGATGACGAGCCCAGATCTGATGACACCACAGCGTCTGCCGGCCGCCAGACCACAGTTTTTTTTCTGCAATATACGTTTCTCTAAAGGGTGCGTATTTCTCGAATTCTCCGCCACGCAGACGATAATATTTGTTGCAGGTCGGCGCAGGCGGCCCCCCCTGCTGTCTCCGCGCTGCCAGAGAAGTGATTCCTTGTAAGGAGGCGTACAAAGACCCTTTAAGTGTGAAGAATAACCGATACCTGCACCCCCCAGCAGGCGTCCAATGCATATTTGGAACCTTGACCCCCCTCCCCCAACCCCCTCTTCGCTTCACCCCTCGCTTTCCCTTTCGGAGGGCCCTTAACAAATGAGTCCCCCGGCATGAGGTGCAGCGTTCGTGGCCGATGTGCCGCTCTGTCCACGAGACACATGTGCTACAACTTTAGTCAGCCGAATAAATCACCCCGTATGAGAAGGTGGAATGAGGAGGAGTTCGCCTTAACCCCCCCCCCCCCCCACACCCCCCCCACACCCCCGAGTGCCTTGTGTTCATGTGGGATCCGACCCCGCACCCACCCACCCACCCACCCACCCACCCATCCCCACCCCACACACTCCCACACCCTCCCGCCCTCCTTCGGGCTGCAGGCATGAATAACAACCGGGAGGGTGGGAGGGTGGGTGGGCCGCGATGAGGGGGGGGTGGAAGCTCTATAACGTCCGCCACAGCCGGAGATGTGTCCCTCATGGATCGCGCCAC
Source organism: Gadus macrocephalus (assembly GCF_031168955.1). Taxonomy (NCBI): domain Eukaryota; kingdom Metazoa; phylum Chordata; class Actinopteri; order Gadiformes; family Gadidae; genus Gadus; species Gadus macrocephalus. The sequence goes on along the minus strand of NC_082388.1, from coordinate 20,110,665 downwards.
TGGCTGGTAACGCGATCAGGCCGTTTTGCGGGGGAACACCGGCTGGCGAGGGCTGTGGATGTACCCACCACCTCGTCACAAGTGGGGACATCCTGTGGAGAGAGAGAGAGAGAAGGGGGAGTGGGTGGAGGGTGTGTGGCCACAAGAGGGCTGCCCCCAGATGGGGCGAAGTTGACCCCCCTCCACACCCCCTGTGCCTGGACGTGGGTCCCCCCTCGCAGTGGGGACTGCAACGGGAAAACTCTCCCTTGTGGGTTGTGGAGTAACAGAAGGGGAGAGAGGACGGGGTGGGGGGAGATTAGGTATTGGGGGGGGGGGGGGGGGGGGGGGGGGTGTATAGACGAAGGCATGGAGAGAACGGAGAAGGAAAGGGGTGAGCAGGTGAGCGCGGATGGTTGTCATGAAAGGAAAACTAAAGGCAACTTCGTCCGGGATGGTGTATAGAAAAAAAGGGGGATAGAAAAAGGAAAGCACCAGGTGCAATGAGGGAAAGCCATGAGGCTCTGCTTCCTGGTGCCAGTGCTGTTTGGAGCAGGGGACATATATACATCTGCACGTCTCCCGCCCAGCGCCCACATGTTTCATACCCCCTCTACGTACAGGGAAAACAGGAAGCGTGCTGAAGGAGCTCCAGGCTCACCTCTTCAGCCGGCCCTGCTCTTTTCCATCTGCCTACCAGGAGCGGCCCTGCCTCCTCGCTCTGCTCACCACTGATAACCTGCCCGTCACAACCAGCTAGTCGCACACGCTGTATGACCGCACACACGGACGCACACATACAAAGAACACAATATACTTGCATATATATATATATATATATATATATATATATATATATATATATATATATATATATATATTTGCACATTCACACACAGACAACGACACACACACATACAGAAATCACACACACTAAATATACATGCACAGACACATACACACACACTAACACACACACACACACACACACACACACACACACACACACACACACACACACACACACACACACAGACACACACACACACACACACACTCACACATACTATATACATGCACATTCAAACGCACATACAAACACACAAAAACACTGAAACATAAGCACTCGCACAGTGATGGTGATGGTGTAACATAACTCCCCTAATCATCCCCCGGCCCTCAGTCATCCAACAGGCTGATGCATGGTCTTTACCGTTACGGAGCCTCGTTCATTCACATGAGGCAGTTTAGGAAGGAGGACGGGAGAGCGGCCCAGGGGGAGGCTTCGGCTCCTGCCCCACGACTCCTACGTCTCCTGCTGCTTGCTCTACCTGTTAGATAGAGCTAGAGGGTTCTCAGGCACTTTATTGGACATGAAATGCACTTCCCCCCTCTCTCATGCATAGTCTCTCCTCGCCGATCTCTCTCCCTCTCTCTTGCTCACTTTTTTTTTTCTGTCTCTCTTTCTTGGTCTCTTTCCTCCCTCAATCTCTATAGTTACTATTCTCCTCTCTCTCCCCTCTCTTTCTTTCCTTCTCTCTTCCTCCCTCTCCCCTCTCTATCTCCCTCTGTATCTCTCCCTCTCCCTCTGTCCCTCTCGGTCTCTCTCTGTCTCTCACTCTCTCCTTGTTTCTGTCCTTCTCCCCCTCTCCCTCTGTATCTCTCCCTCTCCCTCTCCCCCTCCCTCTGTATCTCTCCCTCCCCCCCTCCCTCCCTCTCTCTCTCCTTATGTCTGTCCTTCTCCCCTCTCTCCCACCGTCTCCTTCTGTGTCTCTCTCCCTCCCTTTCTCTCCTTGTTTCTGTCCTTCTCCCCCCTCCTCCCCCCTCCCTCTCTCTCTGTGTCTCTCTCCCCTGGCTCCACTGAGCTAGCTGAAGCATCAGCCAGTTCTGGCAGGCGCCCGAACAGGTTGTTGGCACCTACAGACGGGAGCTCACTGACTGGCCCTGTCATTGCAGCGGACTGAGTTGTCAACACCCCATGCGAGCTACAAAGAGCCATTATCATCAGGATTATTATTATTATGAGCATTATTTTATGCAGAGGCAGACCAGACTCCACCCGCTTCCCTGTTCTGTCCTCTTCTTTACCTCGGCATATGGAGCAGATGTGCACCGAAAAAAGAAAAAAAAAGCAATAGCAAATATCTCAACAGACTGTATACAGTATGTCTGTGTACTGTCAACATACAGTCCCCCCGGTCGTTCAATGTTAGCAGAACTTCCTAAATCTTCCACATTAAGAAGACCTCATTACGTTCCGGTTTGGACAAGAAAAGCATCTAGATTCTTCCATGGTATGCATTATAAAAACACAGTCCTTCACACCAGGGGACTGAGGAAACAAAAACCAACCTTTTACACACAGGGTTAAAGATCTTTCTATGCTTTCTAAGGAGTTAAACAAGAGATCCCCCTGAAATATGAACAACACATGCAGGTTTAGTTGTGCAGTAAGAGTAGGGAACGCGCTCGGCTGTTGCATTCCGGCAGCAACGTAACGAAAACCTTCGTTTATCCTTCCGCCTGCCTGCAGGTAATGGGTGTTTTAAGCACTGTTCCTAAATCATTATTTGTATCTACATTCAAACCCATTATTCACGTTCAGGTAATGCATATAGCAGCATATTCTTTACCGGTAAAGAATATATGGTAGGATGTTTAAATAAGCTGTGTGTGTGTGTGTGTGTGTGTGTGTGTGTGTGTGTGTGTGTGTGTGTGTGTGTGTGTGTGTGTGTGTGTGTGTGTGTGTGGTGTGTGTGTGTGTGTGTGTGTGTGTGTGTGTGTGTGTGTGTGTGTGTGTGCGTGCATGCATGCATGCGTGTGTGTGTGTGTGTGTTTATGTGTGTGCGTTTGTGCACATGTGTATGTTTGTGTGTGTGAGGGTGACCCATGGTCTAATAACAGTATAGCCCCTAAATTCACTCACACATTCGCACTCGCAGGCACACACACACACAAATATACGTTCCTTGGTGAACAAACGTGTACACACGCACATACACACACACACAAACACACACACACACACACACACACACACACACACACACAACACACACACACACACACACACACACACACACACACACACACTAATTCCAGGTGGGTCACAGCTGTTGAGTGAGTCTTAGGTTTGATTTAAAAATAACATTGTTGACACAGAGGGGAAAGAACTAAAATAGTTAAATTAATGAAGACCTCGTTGTGATTTGTTTCTCCCTGTCTCTCACCCCCCCTTGCTCCCTTGCTCCCTCGTCCTCTCTCTCCCCGCTCACTCTGTCTCTCTCTCTCTCTCCCTCCTGTGTGAGAGGATTTTGAGCAGACATGAACACGCATTCTTCTTTCTTTATCCCCAAAGGAGAGCCTCCTCTCTCTCTCTCTCTCTCTCTCTCTCCTCTCTCTCTCTCTCTCTCTTCTCTCTCTCTCTCCTCTCTCTCTCTCTCTCTCCTCTCTCTCTCTCTCTCTCCTCTCTCCCTGTGGTGTGCGTGCCGGGGCCCCGGGCCCCCGTGGCTCTGCTTTCTAGCTCGTAGCTTATATAGGTGGAGGAATGCCCTCCGCACGTATGGTATCTGTCTGGCCATGGGAACTCAGGTCTCTTTTATGGATGTCAGGAGGGGAAAGAGAGGGAGAGAGGGAGAGAGAGAGAGAGAGAGAGAGAGAGAGGGGGGGGGGGGGAATAGAGTGGGGGGGAATGGAGAGAGAGAACGAGAGGATGACATTGAAAAAGAAGACTTAGTTGGGGGGAGGGGGGGAGACAGAGGACATCAGAAAAAGAAGAAGGGATAGAGAGAGAGGGAGAGAGAGAGAGAGAGAGGAGAGAGAGAGAGAGAGAGAGAGAGAGAGAGAGGGGGGAGAGGAGAGAGAGAGAGAGGAGAGAGAGAGAGAGAGAGAGAGAGAGAGAGAGAGAGAGAGAGAGGGGGAGAGAGAGAGAGAGAGAGAGAGACAAAAGAAGGGACATAGACAGCGGATGAGGGGAGAGAGAAAGCTGGGAAAGAGAGGGAAGAGGAGATGGAAAGAGCAATAGAGGGAGAGCGAGAGAGGGAAGAGAGAGAGGAAGACAGGATAAGAAGAACGGACACAGAGGGAGCGAGGGGGGGGTGAGCAGAATGGATGGCCCTCAGGAGGGGACAGAAGGCGAGGGTTTTCCATTGTGAGAACACATGTCGGTGGCTTAGTGTGCGCAGCATCGAGGGGGCCGCGATGGGGGCCGGCCCCAGCCAGCCCAGCGCTTTATGGGCTGCTAGAGAAACCAGCCTGCCATCCCTGCACAACACACTGTGTGTGTGTGTGTGTGTGTGTGTGTGTGTGTGTGTGTGTGTGTGTGTGTGTGTGTGTGTGTGTGTGTGTTTGTGTGTGTAGGTGTGTGTGTATGTGTGTGCACCTGTGTGTATGCGTGTGTGTGTGTGTGTGTGTGTGTGTGTGCGGGCCTCTGTGTGTGTGTGTGTGTGTGTGTGTGTGTTTTTGTGTGAATGTGCATATATATATATTTTGTGTGTGTGTTTGTGTGTGTGTGTTTGTGTGTGTGTGTTTGTGAGTGCCTCCAGCAGAGTGTGGGTGGGCATGCAGGTGTAGTGAGTGTGTGTGTGGGGTGGGGGGGCCGACGTGTTTAATCAAAACAGTACGGACCAGGCCAGGTTACAGGTGAGAAAACCGTGGTACCTTCTCATCCCTCGGCCCTGCTGAGAGCAGCAATAAAGTTACTGCGGTAACATGGAATGTTTATGGCCTTGTACACATGCATGAACAAACACACACACACACACACACACACACACACAGCACACACACACACACACACACACGCACATGCAGATGCCCTCAGACACAAAGATACACAAACAGATACACAGGCACACATGCAGATGACCACACACGTATAAATCCAGGGATAAACACACACACACACCACACACACACACACACACACACACACACATACACACTCATACACACCCACACACGCCGTCACACACCCATAAAAAAGGGAGAGATGCACACGCAAACGCACACACATTCACAATGTACACACATAACCACACAAGAATGCACACATACACATACACTTACGCATGAACGCATAAGCACCAGCCCACACACACACACACACACACCCACACACACAGGCAAGATCAATTGTGTATCCCACAATGCTTTGTACATGCCCAGAGGTATGTGCTTGGTACAGCAGGGGAGATTGAACAAATACACACACACACACACACACACACACACACACACACACACACACACACACACACACACACACACACACACACCACACACACACACACACACACACACACACACACACACACATACAAACACACACAGCGGAAGACAAATGTCCAGCGGTGATTCGGACACACAAATCCTTCCCCTAATCACCAACCGGACATTTTACCAGACTTAATGGCAGAACACTGGCTGTTGTATAGTTAGAGACACGCACACGCACACACCCACACACGCACACGCACACAGACACGCACACACTTACGCACACACAGACACACACACACACACATACATACACACACACACACACACACACACACACACACACACACACACACACACACACACACACACACACACACCCCACACACACACACACTCATACTCTCTCTGCCTCTCTCACATGCACACCGCCAGGATAGTTAGAGGTCATTCTAACAATGGCGCTGACATCGAGCACAGCCTTCCAGCACAGAAACACACACCACGACGGCGGGCCGTTCGACTCCGCGGGTCGAAAGAGAGTCAAGCTGTTGATGAACCGCCTTGCGGTCAGCAGCTGCCCTCCTTCATGTCCCGGAGCACCAATGACAGCGTTAACGCCGTAATCCTGAGATATGGACGTCTGTGTTTACGGACTGATGGAACCACGGTGGGTTAGGAGGGGTTAGAAAACACACAGGCTTGGCATTGACGAATCTCTCCGGGAGGTGGATCTTAGTCGCTATGAAAACACGGAGAACCACGCAGAGAAGAAACGCACCCGACGGAGAACAGATTCTTTGAACGTCAGCGTTTTTCTCAGGCCGCCAACGTTGGGCCTGAATCCATAAAGTATCAGGACAATTATCACATCTGGCTCGTAAGCGGGAGCAATGCGGTTTTTTTTCTTTCTTATGAACCCATAATGGGAGAGTATACATTTTGTCAAGGCCCATAAAAGGTGAAAGCCTCCTTTCAATAGGTCATCCATTGGCGCTGCGTTTTTATACCCTTCCTTCCTGTTGTACGTCTTCCCACAGCCACTTCCACTCCAGACTCAACTCCATTGTGCTCCGGTACGTTCCGCTCCATTCACAGATCTGGAGGGAAGGATTGGAGAACCTCCCGTTCCGACCGTCCACAATGCAGAACCATTGTCATGATGGATCCGGGCCCAAGGGGGTTCCCTTGTTTAGTCGCTACGCTTGAGATCAGCCCCAAGGTCTCTCTGGGTTAAGCCTTGCGTGGGATCAATGGCGCTGGTGCACAACATTGATCTGATTCATTGCCGATATGCTTATTTTTCTTGGGTGATTGATTAACGCGGCAGCCTCGAAACAGATTCTCCCGAACAAAAGAAGTGTGATCTCTTCGCTCCCCTGGCGGTTACTCAACCCCGAGTGTAACTGTGAGGTTTTCAAACACGCATAGGTGTTAAGTGAACGTGTTATTATAGTCAGCAAGCAAGTCTTTTGATAAACATCAGGAAGGGGTGTTTACATGTGGCTTTTTGAATCTATATTTTAAGAACCCTTATATATTTTAAGAACCCTTTTATATTTTAAGAACCCTTATATATATTAAGAACCGTAAGCACACCAATTTCATGTGTTCTGGTTCTCTTTCTCTAGTGTCTTGAAGTACATGCTGGTTCCACGCCTAAGCTGTCATGTAAGAGTAACTATGTTGATGCAGCATACACAAATCCCTTCTGGCAATCATAGATTGAAAAAAATACAAGCAATGACAAGGAGAGATGTGTATAAGGGTCAGCGGTAATAGAATATGACATTGGTAAAGATGAATCGTTGTCAACTTTTGGCTCCAAATTGCAGCTGTGTCTTATCTCTGTAGACAGCTAAAGTTATCTGTGTCTCTTTCAGGATAGAAAGGGGCCCCAGAATTAAGCTTAAAGAACATGACACACGCACACACACACGTACACACACACACACACACACACACACACACACGAAAGCACACACACACACGCATGCTGAAACACACACAGACACACATACATTATTGTACATGAGATGTTCTCCAATGCTGGTACTCCCATGGAATGAAGTACTTTAGCATACTCACGATAAACTATCAAAAACACAAGGAATGGTCGTTTTTTGTAACATAAAAATGTTTCTCCTCAATCTTACCTCAGAGACATTAGGGTGGACGTTTTTAACCAAAATCTGTGCTCTTCAAATTTATCTTTTCATAAAAATTGTTCTCATTATATACTATACTATTTACAATCCCATTGTAGCTATTCACTGTCTCTTCCTTCCTCCAGATTCTATATCTTTCCTTCTTCCTCTGGGATAGAAAAGGAGGTTTCAGCTAACACCTAGAGCAGCCCCGGCCACGGGGAAAGGGTGGAGGGTGTGGGAGGGGGCAATCTGCTACTCAAAATCTGCTACTCGTTTGATACGATACAACAAATCTTCGATAGTAAAGGTAACTAACAGATTTATCACTGGCCAACTGAAATCGGCAAGACTTTACATCAGCACGTTATTGATTTTAAAACCATTAGTGCTGCAGAGCTTGTAAGAAATAATATCACAATCGTCAGTTAGTTAGTTCTTATTCACCACATAGGGCCTACGGTTTATAGAAAATATAAATACAGCGGGCCAGAAAAGAGAGGCCAGGATTTTTTTGGTCATGCCTGGGCCCCAGAGCTCTGGCCGCGGCTGCCCCCCTCTCGGTGTCCGTGGTTGGGGGGAGTTTGACTCTTCACACGGACGCCAAGAAGAGAGCTGCAGCCGGAGGTACTTCCAGATCATAGAGAAAGAGAGTTTGGTCTGTAAGCGGTCAGGTTAAGGCTTTGAGGGAGACAATTCTGAGCTGACCTCCAGCAATGAGGATCCATTTGGATTTAACAAATGACGAGAAGTTCAGAGCTTGTAGCTCATGAATATTCATGAGGAGGATGCCTTCCCCCAAACCCTTCCTAAATGCGCATCCCTACTGCTGGTCTTTTGGCTCTATGGCA
>NC_082388.1:19961043-20102371 GCF_031168955.1 Gadus macrocephalus | reverse complement strand
AAAACAGCATTTAACAGCACATCCCGCTCGGGTCCTATTTAAAGGCCGGGTGGAGGGCGCCGCCCACAAAGTCCACTCACAGTGCGGGTCAATACACCTGAAAGGCATTTCCCCTCCAGTCAAATTCTTTGTCTCTCCCGTTCACGGCGTGTTATCTAGACCAGCGGGCACACAAAGCCAATTGCGGTTATATTGTTTGGTCTGAAATTAACCCCTTATAATTTCACTGCTCTCCATTAAACTCTTCTTATCCTTCCCCATTACCAGCCCATTACCATAGCGACGGGTTGGGGAGGGGGGGTGGGGGCGGCTGGTCATGGCAACCGCTGGTTCGGAGGATGGGCCCGAGTTACTTTTTTCCGAGAGCGTAAAAAAAAGGAAGGAGGAAAGATGGAAGAAAATAAACATAAAAATCACTGATAATTAGTTCTGGGTTTTTTGTTTTCTCCAACTTTGGTTTTGTCCTCGCTGGGGGCCGAACAAAAGCCCTTAACAGCCTCCCCGGATGAGGAGCGACTGAAAGTGTTTTTTTTGCGCGTGGTCCTAGGTGAAATACTCCCATTCAGGTCCTGTTCACCGCAAAGCTCCCCTTCCGCCGGGCCGATACACTGTGTTGTTGATACAGAGAGAACAAAACCGGCCGATTGCGCAAGGAGATTAACGTTACGAAACGCAGTTTATTCTCATTCAGTTTTAAGTCCATGACGTGGATATATGGCTGGGTGGAATGTATACAGCAGAGAGGTATATCCACTGGGGGTGGGAGGGAGTTACCTTACATAGTTCTGTGGCCTCTTGATAACAACGCTTTTAAAGGGTTTCCAGTAAGAAAAGCGCCCATCTTGTGTGTTTATATATCGAGGAAAGTCCCTCCATTGAGATTGAAAATCTAATCTCGCTACGATACACCAAGCCACAACCAGGTTTTACGTTTCACGGCACGGATCAAAAAGAAAAATAATTAAATAAAGAATCTATCAAGCAGGATTAGACATTGACTGCGATGTAAATAATTACACTTTTGTACATTCATTGCTAAGATGAGATCGTTTGCAGTGAAGGGCGATTAGTGTGAGTAGCTAGCTTCTGTTTCGGGTGCCGGGTCAAGAGTTCACTTATCTACCCCCTCCCTCTCCCAAGTAAGAAAGGAAAAAAGTGACAGAGAAACCAGCAGTGGTTTGGACGTCCTTTAAAAGTTAATACACGAGGTTCTTAAGGAACGACTCCCCAGGACTGAGAAGCCTACGTAGCGTGTATTTTTAAGCTTCAGCCCAGTCATTGTAGTTGTAGGCTTGGTATAGCTGTGCTGCTGACATTCTGTTGTCCTCAGTCAATTGTTGGGCTATGTGTTTATACTGCGCTGACCCCGGCAACACACACCAGACTGTCATGCATGCGCATGCTTGCATGTATGCATACCATTTACCACCCACACAACCACACAATTTCTGCGCGCACACACACACACACACACACACACACACACACACACACAGACACACACACACACACACACACACACACACACACACACACACACACACACACACACACACACACACACAGTCACGCAAAAGCTCACACACACACAGTGAAACACACACAGACACACACACACACACACACTGTATTCACTCCAGCTGGGCAGAGGAATGCCAGTGGCCGACGGTTCTTGAGCTTGTCGACGGACAGATGACTGTGTGGAGACACTGCTGCCACCCACCCTACCAACGCACACACACACACACACACACACACACACACACACACACACACACACACACACACACACACACACCCTACCAACACACACACACAAACACCGTACCAACACAAACACACACATGCACACACACACACACACACACACACACACACACACACACACACACACACACACACACACACACACACACACACACACACACACAGACACACACGCACACACATAGACACATAAACACCCTACCAACACAAATACACATGCACACACAACCTTCTATTCACACCAGCTCTCCCCAACCTTTATTTACCCACAAACGAAAAAAGGAAAGACAATAGCGTTCTCTCAACGGCGGTGGATGCTTCCCCATCCTGGGCCACGGGCAGACAGAAGATACACAAGAGCATCTTTGATACGAGTCCTTTATAAAGACTCATCCTCTTCTATCGGTGCTACGCGGACTGATTTCATTATTAACATTGTTCTCGGGGGATATATCTATTCCGGTTGATTTGATTCTTTGTCAGTTGTATTTGAATTTCTTTTTGATGGAGTAGGGGTTAAACACACTGGGCCGTAGAAGGCATGATAAACCAAACAGGTTGTCGGCGTCGGATACTACTGGAGAGGACGTGTCGTGTTGGCAGTGTCCCCGCGGCTCGCAGACTATGGTCAATGGGTGCTGCTGCCGCGCTGGCCAAGAGCAGACAGCGTTGGCCACGGCTGCAATGTGTCATGTGAACGTGTGAAGTGTGTTGTGTGAGCCATGCTTTAACTTAGGCTATTTCTGTTCATGAAGAATCATGAGAAGCCCTTGAGCCCAGCACGGGGTGTAGGTCAGGTATGGGGCTGGGGGGACCGCGATATGTCTGCCTGTTAACCCTGCATGTTAGGTTGATTCCCTCCAATAGGCGTCTGGCTGTGTGTGTGTGTGTGTGTGTGTGTGTGTGTGTGTGTGTGTGTGTGTGTGTGTGTGTGTGTGTGTGTGTGTGTGTGCGTGCGTGCGTGCGCGCGCGCGCGCGCGCGCGCGTGCGTGCGTGCGTGCGTGCGTGCGTGCGTGCGTGCGTGCGTGCGTGCGTGCGTGCGTGCGTGTGTGTGTGTGTGTGTGTGTGATCCCGATCCCACTGAATTTTCTCCGGAGCTTTCTTTGAGACTTGATGTATGGCCAGTGGAGGTCTCTGGCCGCTAACTTGAGGCGAGTGTTTGAGTGTGTTTAAAGCCACGAAAAGAACTGATGAAAAGCCATTTACAATGGCTTTTGTGAGAAGGAGGAATGTCCAAACAAACCCTTTCCCAGGGTTGGAGGATCCGAAGCTCTCTTGGCTCTGCCCTACAACTCATTACCAAGCGGGTTGCTTTGATTTATCATTACCAGTGTGCTACAGCCTATGCTAAAAAGGTATTTTATAACAATCGGAGTGTTATACTACACTTAACTTTGGTTTAGGTCAGCAACACTTAGCCTCTGGGTTTATGGATTAGTCCGTGGCGTTCTGGGCTGTGTCGGCTATTATCCAATCGGGATATAATGTAAGTACCGGAAAAGGAAAGAAAAAGGCTGCATCCATCAGATTGAGCTTGGAGAAGATTATTTAATTAGCTTATAAATATTTCTTTCTTTATTTCAGTATACAAAAAGACAGTATGTACATCCACACGACAGTGGTATCAAAATGTCATCGAACGTGAACCCAGAGCAGAGTTTCACATCCCCAGAAGAGAATAGACGATTTTGTGGGTTTCTGACAATACATCAAACAATGCCGTATCTCAATATGATTTATACTTTTCTTCCTTTCTCGTCTCCCCGGATCCACAGAGGTGCAGACAAAATAATAAAATAAAAAAATAAAAGACCACCGTGGTCGAACTTAGAAGTTAATTGGTAAGAGTCCCAGATGTCAACCAAGAAGAAAACGGTCCATATTCTAAAAATAGACGTACCGGAGGGTTCCCTTTCATCCATTGTCCCAGGGAGGGGAAAAAAGAGCAGAACGTACCATCTCGTACCAAGAATAGTGAGGGCCGCTTAAGCCTCGACGGTCCATCAGAAGCCTTTATGAATTCCACAGAACTTTGGCATCCTGCACACATCAGTCTCAGCCTGGCGCACAGAGAGCACCTGGAGGGAGATCCCCTCGTCTCCGGAGCTATTTCTTTTAATAACGATATATAATAATAAAAATTGACTTTTGGAATCCTTGCAGAGAGAAAAAAAACCAAAACCAAAACAGCAGAAGGACGGTGGTTTTTCGACATGAACGAAACCCCCTTCCCCGAAAGTTTTTTTTTCAGAAATCGGCGGTCTGGAGACGCAGTAAAAATGTAAAACAAATAATGACATGCTGAAGCCTGAGGCCAAACTAAGCCTGGTCGGTATGGTAGTGCTTTGGTTATCTGTAGCCCTCTAGACGCTGGTTGGAGGGAGAGGAGTGAGAGGGTTCTTTCGAAGCTGGACTAGGGCTTTCAAGCTTGGGGTTGGGATAGTGGGGCATGGAGGTGGGGATGTGTCGGTGGTGGTGGTGGTGGAGATTGGGGTACGTAGCTAGTCTAAGGCTTTTGAGCTTGGGGGGGGTTCGTAGCTTGGCTCGCAGGGGGGGCGGTCGACGTCCGTCCAGAGGGCTTATTTGCAGATGTATCTCTCGACTATCCTTTCGCACTTCTTGCAGGTGACGTAGCAGCACCAGTGGTACTTGCAGTGGCAGCGCTCCACCAGTTTCTCGGTGTAGGGGTTGTAGCCTCGCCCACAGCACATCAGCTCACAGCTGTCGCTGCCCATCGACGTCTTGTTGCACTGCCTGGGAGCCGCGGAGAGAGAGGGAGTTCGGGGTTAGGAACAATGGCCACGGAGATACTGAAAACACAACTGATGTTATCATGTTAGCACTGTTATCATTCGTGTTTTAATAGTCGTTCTAATGCAATAATGGTAAAAGCAGTAATGCATTTTGTGTACATTTTTCTTCCATTGAAAACAAGTGTTTTTTTTTTGGGCGATTAGGATCAAGTTGGAAACAAAATTCCTTTCTTATTCCTTGCTCGGGGGCAATTTAGCATACATCACATTCCAATAAACAAAGTCTAGCTGCCCTTAACAAAAATCTATGACAGCTTAACATTAGTCTCATTTAATAATGCTTGTGCTTTTGTGCTTTTCGTTCACTTTAAACATTTTCCCCGCCTTTTTCTTTTTTTTTCCTCCCCTCTTCGAGCCGGTGGACTTTGCCTTGCGGGAGTCTTTCATTTGAGATGCCCAGGGCCTTTTTTGTTTTTTAGGGAGCTGAGAATGGCCCCCGCCATAAATCACATTGAATACACAGAGGAGCCCTCCCACTGTTTAGCTTGCCCTCTCCACCTAATTGCACTGTTATATAATAGCACAGTGTTAATGAGCGCTGTGCTGAGAGAGGCACTTGGAAGTGGGCCGCTGGTTTAGGAGTACAGGGAGGAGAAGGTGGAGGAGGAGGTGTAGTAGGAGGAGGGGCAGGGGGGGGGGGTTGGGTAGTAGTCACGAGGGAATAGACATTAAGTACTAGAGTTTGTCGGACATTAGAATCTATCCTGTTTCACAGCTTGATGCTGTAAGCATAATATGCAGGCAGACCAGTGTGTTCTCTGGTGCAAAGCTGTGGGTTTACTGGGGAGGCGGGAATTTGGAATTTGATACCAAAAATGCTGTGCAGTGCAATTCTTTGTTTTACTGTGCTAGCACTTTAGACAAGGTATTAAATGGTCAAAATAGAAATGTTGGTAAGAAGTTGTTTACCTTCGTCTCAATTCAACAATTTGCCAAAATAAGTGTAGCTGAGGTGTGATTTTGTTTTGGCCTCTGTCAACTAACCCCGTTTATAGTTCTCATCATGGGCCCAGGGCTATCAATGTTGATGAGTGAGTCAGATTAGGAGTCAGTCAGGGGCTAAGGCTAGACAGCACCATACTAATGTGGCCATCAATGAGCCGGTCCCAGCTGCTTCTGATGGACCGCTGGAGGATTGTGGGTAGGCACGAGATGACAGGCATTTTGCTATCAGATGGTGGGTGGGATGTATATATGTGTGTGTGTGTGTGTCAACACACACACACACACACACACACACACACACACACACACACACACACACACACACACACATACACACACATTTAATTTCTGTGACATGCCTAAGCAACATACACAGACATTGGCTCCCTTGTGACCTGACATGAAAGGATAGTTATGCTGTAGAAGAGAAAAATGTGACTGTGTGTTATCTAACTGGGAAACAGACGTTGCATGTTCACATATGGTGAACTTGACCTGAAGCATCTCTTTTTGGTTAGCCTGAGAGGCGCCGAGGGCTGGTAAACTATGGCATGACTCAATCATCAGACATTGACCTTTAGTCTAGCAGACAGCAAATCCAGCAAGCAATTAGATTACCTGATTAGAGGGCTAGTTACAACCCTTTAACTGAAATAACCTGACAGAAAAAAAACGATTTCTGATGCCTCGGATGATGTATGATTGGATGCATGATTTACTAGAAACATCACACAAAATGTAGGGACAATCTTGTCGGTGTAGGTAAAGGTAAGGCAGACTTCCATCCTATTTGAATAGACAGTGGTTGCATCAGAGCTCTTTGTCTTTGTGGACCCTCAGACAAAAAGTCTCCCTGCTCCCCACCACTCCATCCAGAGCCGCGCGCTACAGGACCAAACAAGTCCCAAATCAAACACGAGCCCTGTGAATGGAGCGACTCTTTCTCTTATCTCCCGAAAAAAAAAACATTGCCAATTTCCCTCTATGTGTGGTGCTCTCCAAAGGATATGGGCTGAGTGCACTCTGGTCCTAAGAATAACTGCATTAGTCACCGGTTCTGATAGTGGCACAGGGGCCCCAGTCACAATGGCCTCGTCAGTGACACGTGCTTAGACATGCCACAGGCGAGCCAGTCTCAGGGACCTCTGGTCCTTATCAGCCGCTCCACAAACTAAACGGTGCCACCAGGCAGGCCAGCAGTTCAGTTAAGTCAACAAATCCCCCAGCACCGCCGTCAAAACGAATGAGCCACTGCCAGGCGGATCGGGCTTCTCGACTCAAAATTTCCGTGGACATTTCCAGAGAGAGAGTTCCAGAAGCGAGAAGAAGACGAGAGGTTAGACTGTTCCATGTGTCCCACGGTCCCCCCTCACCTGTCCTGTGTGCCGACGGAGCCCATTTTGTCGTTCTTGGCGCAGAAGTCGGGGGAGCTCTGCAGGTACACCAGCTCGTTCTCCCGGACCGGCCGGATGTCGATGTCTTTGGGCACCAGCTGCTTGCGCGTGCCCATGGGTCGGTGGACCACCTTGGTGGCGGACAGGTACTTGGTCTTCAGGTCCATGGCGATGTCCCTCAGGTCCTGCAGGCCCCTCCAGCAGGTCCTGATGGAGCAGGAGCCCGACACGCCGTGGCACTTGCACTTCATCACCACCGCGTCGCGCAGGGCCTTTCGGGGGCAAAGAGGGAAAGTCAGGTTAGATACGGCGCTTAATAGCGCAACACATTTCAACATATAATTGCACAGGTTATCTCAACAAAATTGATGGTAAAAATGTTTACGATTTTGGAACAAAACAATATAATTCATAACAACAGGAGGCATTTACGATGTGCGAGGAAGACCCCGGCGTTCTCACCTGTCTGCCGACCTCGCTGTTGTGGAGGTGCATCAGTTTATTAGCGTGGGAGCCCGCCTTCTTCATCTTCATGGGCGCGTCGGAGAACTTGGAGCCCATGATCAGACCGTAGTGCAGGTTGTCCGCGCAGCCCCCCCAGCGGTAGCCCGGCTCGGGGATCTCCCCGGGGATGGGGCCGCAGGAGCACAGCCGCAGGTCGCCCGAGGTGCACGCCCGCGCGATGGTGTGGCTGATGGCCGCGGCCGACAGGGCGTAGACAAACGCCGACTCCCTCGTGCCTGGTGGTGACAACGGACAGAATGACTCAACGTGATGAGCACTACGGACGTCTTCGACTGCACGGCCGATGTTGTCGGCGGGTTTTCCCTTCAACGATTCACAACAGCTCGTTTAGCAGCGGAAGAGTTCAGAACCAAGCATTTACTAGCAAAACAGGTTGAAACCTATCGGTTCGCAGCGTAACTGTTTGAAACTATTCATTTAGCAGCGAAACAATTTTATTTTGTAGAGAT
This sequence comes from Gadus macrocephalus, assembly GCF_031168955.1. Classification (NCBI taxonomy): domain Eukaryota; kingdom Metazoa; phylum Chordata; class Actinopteri; order Gadiformes; family Gadidae; genus Gadus; species Gadus macrocephalus. The sequence goes on along the minus strand of NC_082388.1, from coordinate 20,094,478 downwards.
ATAGTTTCGAAACACTCGTTTTGGTAGCTAAACTGTTTAGAACAACTCGGTTAGTGGCGAGTGGTTCTAGCGTCACAGTTTAGAACCACTCGTTTATTAGCTAGACAGTGTAGAACCGAGGCAAAGTGGATTTCAAGCGATCGTCACGATGTGTTGAGTCCCTTCAGGGCCTTTAGAGCCCCCTGGAACCTCTTACGCCTGTCCGTCTCTGTCCTCGGCCATGTCATGACGCAGCCCCCGTGGAGACAAGAAATACTGCCGGGCCGTTCGGCCCATACACAAAGCAAAAGGCTCTAACGGAAAACAGTCTGGCCGACCGTACACGAGAAGAGACGGCTCTCCGGTACAATTGGTGCAGACGTGCGCACATATGAGGGCACAGATGTTTAGGGCTGAGGAGCGCATGGAGATAAAGAAGAAATCATGTCTGAGCAAAGAGCAGCTAGATCAAAGAGCAACATGAAGAGATAAACTGTCTCCTGTCTTCAGGAGCCTTGGAGGAATCTATTCGCAGAGGGGCAACTACTCTTGTCTTCCTCAGGGCTACATCGTAGAAATACAACTTCCCTTTTTATCAATAGTACTAAATAGTTCTTTCCAAACTTTGGCTCACGACACGGTGGACGTCTTTCTCTCTGTGACCGACCTCGATAATATTTTGGTGATGAAAAACAATTGCAACGGAGTCATCATTGCAGCACGTAACAAAGTAGAATTGGAAAATAATGAGACAATTAGGAAGTTAATTCCACAACATGCACATGTTCTACGGAGAAGTATTCTCCAATTAAAATGTTATCCGAGATGCATATTGCGGGCTCGAGAAAAATACAGTTGATGACTCTTTGTGTTGGTTGGCCTCTCCGAATGTGAAACGGGACACAACGTAGCTAATTAAAAACAAAGTCTTTCCCCCAATGGTTTTGCTTTCAAATGCTTGAGAAAAATTGGCTGAGACGAGCAAGCAACAGAAATCATTAAGATGATGCGAGTCATTATTGTAAATAGTGAAACACTGAACTGGAAACATGTGTAGCACGCGGAAGAGAGCAATAACCTTGGCTTGGGGTATTGGTTCAGAGTTATGAACACCAAGGACACCGAAAATAAACCACACAGACGGGCTCTTGAAACAGAGCCATAACTATTGCAATGTGCTCCACATTATTTCCTCCCAAAAACCCCGACTTCCATTCTGGACACCGAATCCATTGTTTTAAACTCCTACTAAACAAAGAAACGAAACACTTGCTCACATCTTTACATCCAACCACGTCCAAAGAGATTTTAAGAACTATTTACCATCTAGCGGGCTCACAGTGAACACAGACGAATCCCAGGACAATTCGCTTGGAATAAGAAACCCCCCAGCCCTAACCCTCACCGCTCTGCGCCTACTCTGACCGGACTCAGCGGGGCCACATACCTCGCTCCAGGTCGGGGCTGTACTTGGTCGAGTCGGTGGGGATGTCGATGGAGGAGCAGTTCCAGCGCATGTCGGCGAACGTCTTCTGGCAGGTCTTCTTGACCTCGCGGGCCGCCTGGATGATGGTCTGCATGAGCTCCAGGTTGCTGCGGCACAGCTGGGCCTGTGACGACACCATGCCCGCCAGCTGCTTACAGTGCAGGGTCTGGTTGACGTGCAGCGAGGCCGGAGTGTGGGACAGCGCTCTGATGGAGGAGACACGGGGAGGAAAATGAATGAGGGGGGGGGGGTCGAGAAAAGTAAACCGGCCTGGCTGCCTCTACGTTTGCCTGTCTCCCTGGGATAGGGTCTGTTCCATTCCGGTTTTCGACCGTTTCGTTCCGGTTGCATGCCGGACGTTTTTTTTTTTTTTTTTTTTAATTGTTTGACTCTTTTTATCAGCTACTGGCAAACAAAAGAAAACATTAAACCGGATAAAACTGCCAATGGGGAAGAATGTTGGCCGGCATCACACAGAAAGAAAAAAGCCCATCTTATTCTAGAGCCCATGCCAAAGGAAAGTCACTGTGTGGCTTTGATCAGATACAAACCTTCTTGGCTCCAGGATTCTGATGGAGAAACAGGGAGAGGGGGGGGGGGGGGGGGGGGGGGGGGCTAGTTTCAAACTAAACAACTGCTCCTATACGAGACCCCGAATGACCTATACAGCGCACTGTGTCCTGAAGTTCACATGGCTCATCTGTGGACGTGGCTCGTCTGTTTACAAGCATTTATAAGGTGGGGGGTGGGGGGGTCACACTCATTTCAGGGGGACATTTCATCTGAAGCCATTTAAAAGCATGGAGGATTAACATTATAGAAACATGGACGGGTGGGCGGGGGGGGGTGGTTGGCCGGGGGTGGGGGGACCGGAGCACTGATCTCCATTCTCCATGGCCGGCTCTCTGCCGGGAGCTCATGTGAAGCACACAGCACTGGCCCTGCGTCTTGGCCTGTTTCACATTAGGGGCCTAGCAGGAGAGGGTGGTGTTGGTGGTGGGGTTAGGGGCCGGTGGTGGGGATGGTCGGAGGGTGCCCGGTGATAAACTGCCCCCCCCCCCCCCCCCCCCCCCCCACACACACACACACACACACCCCACCCCCTTGTGTCTGTGGTAACCCAGCACTCACAGGTGTTTACGGCCCCATCTGTTTTGGATCGCAACGCTGCGCTTTATCGAGGATTATAGCTGGAGATCGACCTACGATTTAGTACATGCCAAACACTCAGTCTGTGCTCCAAAGACCACGTCTGCTCCAATGGCATGGGGTCTGTGGGAGTCTGCAGGCTGATAGGTCAATATGTTTACTTTAGTTTACTTTTGAAGAAAACAAAAAATACTGAGATCATAAAGTTCTTCACAATTAAAATACCATTGCAATTAAAACCCATCACACACCTTGTTCAACGATAAACCAAAAAAAGGCAATCCTTGATCCCTCAACAAAATTCTGAGGCTTAAAGATACGCCATTTCACAAAAAGAAAACTGTATTGTATAATGGGAGACGATACATGACAAAACACCTCACAAGGCTCGACAAAATGCATAATGCATAACGTCAACAACGAGAACTGGCCAATCATTGATTCCCCTCAGCCCTCCATGTATTGTCATACAGTGTCAGAACATAGAGAAATACAGCTCAGTGCTTAGGAATAGTGTTTTTACACCGTTTTTTTCTTATTATTATTTTATTTCATCCTTAAACAATTAAAGGCTATTCTCCCATTCTTAACCATTCGGATTTGCCAGACACTCCACTGTCACTCACATCACATCCACATGTAAATGCGGACTTGTGACACGTTGTGACATTAGTACCCGTCAAAGACTTTAAGAAAGTGTCGTAATCCCCCTTTCAGCGCTTCAAACAGTATATTAAGCCTTCCTGATTGTCCTATCTGGGTTCCCGCTCAACACCGCGCGTTTGCATCACAATGCGTGAAGAAGCTCTTGCGACCCCTTTTTGACGACAATTGGACTCCTGCAGGCCTACTCTACCGGCGCTTGATATTACATTCTCAACAAAGAATCACCTGGTACTAATTAGGCTACACAAATTTTAAAATCCTTATTTTTTTTTTTTTTGCGATTTGTATTTATTTTTATTGTAGAGGTGATAATAGGTGTACTTACAGCCATTTGATGCCAGAGCAGACCTGGGAAAGCAGCAACACGGTGAGGACTCCGAGAGGCAGAGTGCGGGAGGCCTTCCTCATGATCACAATGGAGGCCCCAGGGAAGATCCAGGGAAGGTACAAGAAGAGTACAGCAGACCGTCTGGCTTCTCTGCTCAGCTTCAGAGGGTTGAACTCAAAAGGCAGCGGCCGTGGTACGCATCTCTTTCTCGCTCTCTCCCCCTGTGTCTGTCTCTCTTTCTTCGGTGGTGAGCACCTATCACGGGTGAAGTCATAGCATTCAGCATGTTATTAGATGCCCTGGTCAGTGAGTAAGAGGCCTATCTCTTAACTTATGGTTTGTCACCACGGTAAAAACTGAATGGAGCGGGCCTATCCGGTTATGTGCGCCGGGGTTAATAGTAAGGAAACGTTATAGCCTACTAAAAGAGAAACTATCCGTGGCCTAAAAAAATCCACTTGTTATTTTGGAGTTTATAGCAGTATAATAGCAGTTAACAATATTATACGATATAGGTACACGTTTCAAGGGTCGAATACATTCTTCGGTTTAGGCTTAAAACATATAAATATGACTGCACTTTGATGCATAGCCTACTTTTTAAGTAGGCCTAACCATAATAAATATAGGAAGGATTAATATCAACTTTGAGGGCTAATTTCCTTTTTTATATACAGTATATATAACTTAAACTACCAAGGAGCGAGATTTTAAAGCTGAACGTGTTCAGCGAGTCGTATACACACTACCCTCCAGTGGACAGTAGCAGAGCATCTCAGGTGCAGTATCTGATGGGGCTTTTGTTGTGTGTTGATAAGAGATCTCTTTGAACAGCGTTAAAAATGTGTGCGTTAAAACGCCCCGATCGACTATGATGTGCCTACGGATAGCCCACTTGGCTCTCAGAATGCAGATCTGTTTCCCACCAGAAGATAGTACTGACACACTGACAGCTTATCCGCGATCTCTCGCTGGAGATCTACCGAGCTACTGATTAACATATCACGTAAACTGCGCCTATTTATAACTTTCCCATTCCTAGCGATATGCATTGATTGGATATGTGTAACTTTGGAAAAGTTGAAGCAACCGTAACTTTACATTCGTTATTGTTTTTCTTTGTTTTTGCAACACGGTCTCCAGTAGCCAATAGAAATCCAATGCATAATTTAGCCAAAATGTTACTTTAATCTGACTTGAAATAAAACTAAATATTCAGCCAAGGCAATAAAAGAAGAATGTATTTTTCCTTACACATTGGATATAGATTGGCCTTAAAATCTTATTTAAAATTACCGGACAATAGCCTACTAATATCATCTGTACAGACTAAATAAGTCTGTTGCAAATCCGTTAAAATGTACAATAATAATAATAAATGGGTTTAATAAACCACACATTACACCACTATCATTTCATCATTATGCTATAAAACAGGCACTCACCTTTTATAGGAGTGCTCAAACTTTGGGGTGAATCAAAAAAAGACAAGCGAAATATCCTTTTCCTGAGGTATCAGCCAGAGATATATGTAAATCCACAAACGCAACAGAATAACTCCAAGCAGGAAAGCATCATTTAGTTGTCACCAGCAGCGTTGTGTCTCGTAGGTCCTGCAAAGAGCGGAGTGTGTGTGGGACTGTGGGACGGAGGGGCAGCCTCCACTAATATGTACTCCTGCGGGGCTTTGAACTCATTGGTGACGTCAGCTGCGATTAGCATAAGAAAGCGGATAGCGTGGAGACTTGCCAGAGGAACCCGAAATACTAGCAGTACCGTTTGGTTTAATATTGAGTTCTAGACTTCCCATCTCTGTCCCAAATTTTTTCTTTCTTCAAATTTGAGGCTTTCCAGGAACCTCAATTTTTTTTAGGGTAAAAGTGACCTACTGGTGGTTAAATTAACTTGTGATACAAGAGCTGAGCCTATCTATACCAATGCACAGCTGAAATAACACACAAAAACTGAACGTAAAAATGTCACATTACCACGGCTTCTTGAGTATAAAACCAGTTAAATCGTAGAGGCAAAAATATAAATCATTCACAATGATAAGACATGTAGGTATATTGTCTTTTATTCATTCCTTTAAAACAATTACACACTTTTATGAAGTGATAATAATTTCCACGAAATACATGGAACAAGGTCTATATTCTATTTCCAAACGATACAGTATTTCAAACCACGTCAGTTAACAATTGTCATTGCATAAAAGCAATGCCATGACTCCTTTTATTGTTATAATGCAGTGTTATGCATAATCAACAAATACACATAAATACTTCATAATATATCTCATACATGCATGACAATATAAAAAATATTACTATATATTATAATGTGATACTATTGGTACAGCATCCCCTATAACTCTATTCTATTCCAAATAAATTACATTCACAGACCTTTTACCTGACATGCTGACTAAATGGCATCAATTAAAACATAACATCGGAGCAAGTGTCTCTCTCTGTTGGCTTATCTAGCCCGGTGGCAGTGATCCTTGATCCAGGGTGACTCTCCATGCTGCATGTCGGTCCACTGTGAATTGCACCGTTCTGTGGTGCGTGGGCGTCACTGACAGTGGAGACAACATCAGAGAGCCAGGCTCTCTCGCCTCTCTCCGTTCCCCACTCACCCAGGGCCGACACACATTTCGAAGACGAAGCCTTGTTTTCTCAGACAAGAGATGGTTGCGATGATTAATATCCTAGTTAGACTTTTATTTTCTTTCATCAGAACTGTGCTGCAGCAGAATCAGTTGGCCGTGGACCAAGGTTTTCTGTGGAGGAAATCAAAGCAGTCATTATATGGTAACGATTACCTGAAGGTGATCTTCAGAAAGGTTTATCGGGAAATGTTAAGATTGGAACTTTTGGAATGTAATTATCCTTCAAAGTTCGCCAGTTCACAATATATAGGTACATGTTATTGAATTCAAATACTTTTTGTTTGTAATATAAAAACTGTATTCACCCCAAACACAATAACTGGTGTGTGCGGTTACGCCTGCTCTCATTTATTTCATATTATTTGTATAAATCTGTAGTTAATTTATTGCAGGTGACACATCACATACTCATGTGGAAATTGCAACCACAATGAAAATCATAAACCATAGAGCCGTATTTTGGTAGGTATTACAATCTTTCAAGGAGGCTCGAATGAATTGAATCTAAGATCAATTCAAATAAATAAGGGATTTTCCACACGTACAATCTGCAGGGGTAAGAGCTTGGTGGCCCGACTCAAAGAGGAGAGCGTGAATGGCAGGCAGTCAAGCTAGGAATTCAGCAGCGTTGGTGTGGGAGGAAAGGCCCCTATGGCACACAATGTTTTGCCATTGTCCCTCTATCGGAAGAGGATCAGGGTTATACCAAGAGTCCAGAGGCCTTACACCGGGAGATAGCGGCGTTCAACTTTCACCCAGGAGATTTGAACCTGAATGGTCTAGAAGCCACAATAGTCCCCCTCGAGATGGAGAATTCTGGAGTATGTTCCCGACACCAAGACGGAGGTCCAGCAGACCGCCACCAGGGCTGGCATGGAGAGTGGGGAAGAACATCGGAGAATTAGAAAACCCAGACATTGAATGAATCTATTTTCTTTTAACTTTTATAAAAAATTCTTTAGAGATTAATAAATAAACTTAATTTGTAATACCAGTAATAGTAAACTCACAAAAAATCAGAGAATATTTCAATAATATGCTATTCATTTGAATTTTTATATTCCTGCATTAAAAAAAAAGACTTAAATAAACGATTATTTCAAACTATAGACAGATCATAGATTTTAAAGTGGTTTGGACAGGTTTAGGATAAAAATTAGGATTCAGAATGACAATAACTCGGAAAAAACTTTAGTCAGTCCTACACCAAACTTGACAAGTACCTGGGCGATCTTCTCTGAACAAAGAAGAGCGCTCTTCATCCCTTGAGAACACCCCCCCAACCCGACAAAGTGCTTTGGAGCAGGGGTGTGTGTGTATGTGTGTGTGTGTGTAAGGGGGGGACCATGTGAAAATTCAATCATGCACTCAGCAGCATTCTCCGGCGGTGCCCCCACCGCTCTTCTGAGGAGCTTCCGGGGCTCACAGTAGGGATTTGCTGCAGAAACAACAATCTCTATCCAGCGGGACGAGATTGGACCCAAGTGTCTTTTGTGCACCATTTGTTTACTGCCTCTCTCTCTATTGTGCTTTGAGGACTGCCCTTCTTTCAAGTGACAGATGGGGGGCACTTTTGAACACGTCATGTGGTCTTCCAGGAGACTTCAGAGCGGCCCCGTCCACATGTACCTACCATGTGGGCCTGTTGGTTTACTATCTGTTCACCAGGCCAGCGAGGGAGGACGCCACTAAAGACCCCAGTTTGTTCATACAGTCAAAACTGCATAGGTCTCTTGATATTATTATTATTATTATTATTATTATTGTCTCGGGTAATGAATAAGTATGTAAAAAACAGGGGACCGCCTCAAAACGTTGACCTTTAACCCCTACAAAGACCATACCCCACCCTCGTCTCAGGTATGATCTTCTGCACAAAGTTCAACCAAATGATATATATGCTTTTATTTAAACTTAACACATTGTAAAAACGTCAAAAAAAATAATATACTTGAACCTCCATGTCTAAGCTCCCCAAAAAACGATGAAAGTAAAGAGAAGCCTACTCCTACTCATCCACCACTTCATTCTGGGCCCTAGCGTGGAGGAGCCCCCGTGCCGGACACGTGTTTAAAAAGAGGAAGAGAGCATACCATTAACACTCAGTCCTTACCGCAGCGGCCCGGGGTTCAATGCCTGCCCGCGGTCCTTTGCTGCATGTCTTCCCCTCTCTCTCCCACACCTGTCTGGCTCTACAATAAAAAGGATAAAACCTTCAAGAATAAATCTTTAAAAATAGGAAACCCAATCACTTCCACCCATGAAGAACTCCCACCAGTCCTCCCATCACGACACCCGCTGGTGCTGGTGCTGGTGCTGGTGCTGGTGCTGGTGCTGGTGGGGGTTGTGGTACCCCATCCTAGGGCCCGGTGATGAGGTGTTGGGGAAAGACGAGCTGGATCTGCAGCCAGGTGATGGGTGGGATGGAGGGTGGGAGGTGGAGGAGATCTGGGTCGTACTGTGTGGCTGATGAATGATGACCTGAGCAGAGACTGGGCTCACGCTTCCCCATCCCCCCCACACACACACACACACACACACACACACACACACACACACACACACACACACACACACACAGACACACACACACACACACACACACACACACACACACACACACACACACACACACACACACACACACACACACACACACACACACACACACACACACACACACACAGACACATACAGACACACACACAGACATACACAGACACAGACATGTGTGTCTGTATGTCAAAAAACACACAGACACACAGACATGTGACACACAGACATGTGTTTACAGCGAGGTGCCCTCCCTGTAAACACAACAGATACATGGTTTGTTTGTTTCTTCTTTTTCAAGTAGTCGGTTCCTGTCTTTGGGATGTGACAGAATATTGAACTGCCTCACAGGTTGTGGTTAACAGTATAGAGGTTTAATCTTTGAGGTTCAAGATTTCATAATTTTATTCAGGAAACGGCTCAAGGATTCATTTTAAGATAATTTAAATTTTAACATATTTTATATTATATTTTACTACAAATTAAATACATTTTGCCTGCTAAATTTGTGCTATTCTTTAGAGAAAATAGGTCGGCAAAAGTACTGAAAGCTAACGAACAAATAAAATGAGGAAAAGATTAACTGCAATTTAATGGTTAAACTCTACTGTGTAAACACACATTCTGAGTACATAATATATGCCCTGAATGCCAAGGTGAAAAAGCGAACAAACCAAAAACACACCCTATCAAACTAAAAATGGTATCTTGTCTATAGTCCAATAAACATAATGGTTTATATGTAGAAAGTTTAGATGAGCAGAACACCAAAAAAATGGTGTTTAGAGTCAAATCAGCAACACCCCAAAACAAACCAAATGGTGTGTTTACAGCAGCCTTTGAAATCTTCCCCTAAATGCCAGCGCATTTTTTCTGTTCCTTTTGAAGGGGAACATTGAACCGAACCCCACTTAAAACCTCCTGTCGTCCCCCATGTTGGAGCTAAATGCAGGCTGGCGGATCCATAGCCACAACCTTAGCCCCCCCAAAAAACTTGGACTTCCAGCAGCATTCCAGCACATGCGTCACTGATGAAAATAAAGCTTGTTTTCTGTGCAAGCACGATGAATGTGTTTACAGATTGTCTCCACCGTAGCACTGTCTGTGTGTCATGTATCCCCGGCCAAACCACCCTTCCATCCATCAAGACGTTAAGACCTTCATGACCCCCCCTCCCCATTAAAGGGAGATCAGAGCACAGCAGCTACTGAGTGGAGAGTCAGTAAGGCCTACTTGTTTTATTAAAAGGGGACGAGGGGTGTTATAAAGTGGAGGATGTTCCTGCGGTAAACCCTGTCGTGGGGCTCTCAGACCGGCCCCATACAGCCAGCATAGGGACCATGCTGTTGGTGGTCCACAGCAGCTGAGACGGATCCGTTTGAAGAGACACAGAGAGACACAGAGAGGGAGAGAGAGACGTGTTGATCCCCGTTTCACACTGAGCTAGACACACGCGATCAGGCTTTGTCTGTTGTCACAACTCGCAGGAGGAATACAGTACATGTCTGCTCATATCAAGTCGCTATGGGTGAGGTTAATAGTGCCCAACTTGATGTATAGAGCTGGTAAATACAAACACGAGGTAGGCCTACCTGACCACTAGGACCTGGGATGAGGGGTCATCTACAGAGAGCCCCCACGCTCGTCTCTTTCAGATAGGCAGGTCGAGGGACGCTCATAAATTAAACTTATCATAATCCCCTTGAGAAACTCATACCAAGAGAAAACTTGAGTTCATCATTGTAGAATGCTATTTTAATGTTAGGTTATTATAAATAACCTAACATTCAATATATAATAATAACAAATAATTCAAAGAGGTTTGGGTGGGCTGATGATGTAATAAAACGAGTAAGGGTGTTATGTTATTATTGTAGCCAAGCCGTTCCTGAAGCATTTCCCGCCCCTCCTATTTAAAACATGAGAATAAATGGGAATATTTGACTTCAGACCTCTGGGTTTCTATCAACATGAACTATGATTCTCTGTGAGTTGGCGGTCTGGTGCAAAGGCCCACCATTGTCACTGGCAAATGATTGACAGCTAAGAGACACCGGTGCCGTGGCTCATTTGTCTGGGGAGATTAATTGTTAACCATAATTATACAATGGCCGGAACAGTCGGTGAAGAATAGAAGAACTCAAGACGACATTAAATCACCAGTTGAGGATGTTGGACATTTCTGACTGAAACAACTCTGGCTACGAAAGGATGATATGAGTTAATCCGAGAGCAAACATTTTTTGGAATTATTTAAGAACATTTGCATGGATAGTGTTAGTTCCAGAATTTAGGCTCTTAAGTCTAGTAATTAAACAAGGATTGACTTCGTTTTTGAAGGATGACTAACTTAAGTGCAAGAAGCTGTTTTCGCTTACCTCAATTTAACCCTTCAGCAACTGATTAAATCTAACCATGAGCACATATTCAAGACAAACTGGGTTAACAAATTACAGTAATATTAAAAAATCTTTTCAAATATATATCATATACCTAGTTTGAAGAAGTCTGTCAAGACTACACATTATTTTATTTACTCTGTAAAATATAAATATAATATGCCTTATTTCTTTGGAGATATATATATAAAAAAAGCTCACTTTTGGGACTGCATGCATTGATTGGGAGTAGACTTATAAAGAAGGTCACCTTGCGCCCCCTTGTGGTAACTTAGTCTAACACAGTACAGACCAAAAAACGGACGTAAAGATCATCTGAGAAGGACATCTTTTAGAAGCATTTTATTACTTTTTTTGACAAATATATATATGAGGGATTTCCTATCATGGAAACATTCTTTCAAAGATACAGTTACAGCAAATAGACCCCTGTATATGGACATGATGACAGGGGGAATCAAAAAAACATTAAATGATTAATCTAATCTAACCTATGTGTGCCTAAAAAGGAAAACAATGGTGCAATTTAACAATTTGAAATGACTTTGTAACAATTTCATAATGTGATCTTTACAGTCTAGTAATTTTTGGTAATGCTAAAAATAAATGCCTAATGGGTTTGGGTCACTTCCTGCATCTGTAGGGTGCAGCCGATGGTTGGGTAGAATTGCATAAAGGCACACAAGCTTCGATAACCCTCCGTTGAGCATTACTCTTTTTTTTGGCAAGACATTGGTCCCAAGGGGCAGTACAACCGTTCAAACTACAGGAGAAAAATAAAATTACAAAAGGTCTTCCCTCTGCACACAGGAAAACAAAAGAGTTCAAAAGTATCTTGATTAATATTGTACCCACTCAATTATCTGGTCAAGTTCAAAAGTTAGAGGAGGGGGGGGGGGGGGGGGAGACAGGGATGGGGGCGGGGCTAAGGAACATTGAATCAGAGGTGTGGCGCTGTCAACAACCTCTCAAGAGCTTTGCTAGTTTACATGATCTTGTGTTGGGCGGGGCTGGGGAGGGGCGGGGGGGGTTCAACACCTTCAACATTTTCACAGAGGATGCAGCTCGGCCAGCGACCTCTTCTGCTGCTGCATGAACGCCTGCAGGCTCCTCTTGCCCACCCTGAAGGAGCTCTCCTTGCGAGAGAAGGGCAGCACCACCTGCAGTCTGAGCAGCGTCTCGATGTTGCTGAAGCTGCGGATCTGCGACGTCTTCAGCGTGTCCAGGACGGTGGTGGGCAGGTACCCCGCCAAGGGGTCCAGCCACTTCTCCTTCCACGACTTGATCTCCTGAAACAGAGACACTTTGTCCGGCAGGTCCTCGCTGTACAGGCGGAACAGAAGGCCGCCGAGGGTCGGCGTCTCCACCCGGGACATGGCGTAAGGCACTATCTCCAGCGCCCGCAGGGTGTCCAGGACCTTCTCGGCGAACAGGTCGGCCACCTCGGCGACCGAGTGCTCGATGGCCCTGCCGCTGACCGACTCGGCGTAAAAGTCGCTCAGGGGCTCCAGCAGCACGGGGTGCAGCGTGGGCACCTGGAGCCGGGCGGCCAGAGCCACGGCCTCCTGGAACCAGGCCTTGTGGAGGACGTCCACGTCGCAGCGCAGCCTGCCGAGGGCCTCGGTGAGGTCGGGCAGCGTGTCCACGGCGAGCAGCATGTCCAGGGGCTTGCCCTGCAGCGACGTGCTCAGCTTGCCCGTGGCGGCCAGCACGTGCTTGCCCACCACCGTGGCGAAGAGGAACTCGAAGCGGCGCACGGCGTCGAAGAACTCGCCGGCCTGCCGCCGCTCGGCAGCGCCGCCGCCCTCGCCCTCGTCCTTGAGGTCGTTCAGGCAGAGCATCAGAGGCTCTAGGAGCTCCGCCGTCAGCTCCTGCATGTCGTGGCTCCGCTCCCAGCTCTTCACCAGCTTGTCCCGCAGCTCGTGGCCCCGCGCCTCGTCGCGGGGGAAGGCGCCGAGGATGGCGTCCTCCAGCCTGTTCTGCCGGCGCGCGTCCGCCGTGAACCACGTCAGCAGGTTCTCCGTCAGCGCGGCGGCGTCCGCCGCCTCCGGCACCGGCGAGGAGCGCGCCAGCCACACGTTGAGCGACACGGCCGAGCTGACGGCGCGCACCGCCTGCGGGTACTTGGCGGCGAGCGACGCGCACACCGCCCGCATCTGGGCGCCCGCCTGGCCCACGCTGAGCAGGGCCAGGCCCCGGCAGTACGCCATGTTGAGCCCCCACTTCTCGGAGAGCGCCGTCTCCACGGCGTCCGCCAGGGCGCCGGCGTCGGCGTGGCAGGGGATGAAGGCCAGCGTCTCCTCGCACTGGATGTCCTCCTTGTTGAGGTAGCGGAGGCAGAGCGGCACGTAGAGCTCGCCGTCCACCTCCGCCGCCTGCTCCATGATGATGGTGAAGAACTGCGAGTCCCACAGCTCCTTCAGCATCTCCTCGCGCAGCTGCGGCCCGTAGAAGGACACGGGCCCGCGGGGTCCTGGGAGGGCCTCCGGGAGGGCCTCCGGGAGGGCCTCCTGCAGCGGCATGCCGTTGCCCTCCTGGGGGGCCGCCACGGCGTCGGCGGGAGGGTCCGCTACTGCGGGGCCGCTCGGTTCCTCTTCCATGGATTCAACGACGGCAGCGCCTGATTTCAGAAAGGAAAAGTAAGTCATGATGACAAGTCTTTGTGATCCATGATTCTGTTAAGAATTACAAAAATTACAGGATTATTAAGATTCCAATATTGTATTTTTCAGTGCACAACTTTTTTATTTTACAAAGAAAAAGGAGGGACTATACTCTTGTGTTCTGTAGTGAATGCTTTTTAAATGTACTTGCCTTTGATCAGCTTTAGTCCTCGAAAGGTTTCCAGGACCTACATTGCATTGAGCACAAATACATTTGCATTAAATATAAAAATTGTGTCAATAAGTTTGATCAATGGTATGGTGCATAGAAGGCTTTGGTGATAAACATTTCTTCATACCTTCCTGACATTTCCCCGGGTATACAATGGGATTTACCACCCACCGAAAAACAGCATGACATCGTCTTGCCTAAAATACTGTCTTATCTTCAATAAGCCTGCTCAGACTAGTTTGCCGGGATAAATACATAAAATCATCAATAGATGGAGGACCCTGTTACAGAGACATCAGTGGGCTGAACAGAGATGTGTGGCTGGTGGTGGCAGGTAGCCTGGCTCCGCCCGCCTAAGTACTTCCGCTCAATTTGAATTTCCCTTCAGTACTAGGTCTGGACCTGCTGTATGTAATTTGGTTTTCTGGTGCCGCCACAGCGGCCGCCAATCAGCGAACAGAGGGCGTGTCTGAGAACAATGACGATAAAGTCGTACGCCAGTTTGAGTTGTTGTTGTAGGTCGGTAGTTGATTTACAATGTGCAATTTTTCCCTGATAAATTAAATTCGACGAACAAAACCTGCAGCTGTCGTTGACGGACATTTTCGTGCAGACGCGCAAGGTGTTTGGTTTGTGTACAACCTGCGCGTGATTCCCGGCGCATGACATGCGTCACAACCAAACGTTAGCGATTGGTTATGGCAGATCCAGAGTGGCACTGGGCAGATCCAATCATTTTAAACTTCAACAGACACCCGCCTTCAAGTGAGTTATCGTTTGTCAATTGATTAGGTCCAGACTCTCTGTACAAATGAAATGAAATGAAGTGAAGTACGAGAGTCTGGTAGAACCAGGCTAGGTGGCAGGCTGGCATTTGAACAAAATTTGGTGAGGAAATTAAAAGGAGTTGGTTTTTGGAAGAGGTAATCTGAAGTTAAAAAGGTATGATATGGGTTAATGTTTACATATTTACATTGCATCCTAGTCCTGGAAAGTTATCCCCCCCCCCACTGCCATCTTTCTCAGCCCAGCTTCGAGTATAGCCTGACCTCTGGTGGCCCGTGCTGTGTACTACACTACATCACCTCTAACACAGTAGCTCCGCATCGGTTTAATAGAAAGCAGAGCGTCTGTGATGTTGCTGGTTTTGAAAATCCTACCTTCAGGATTTCTCAACACCCTGGTACACTCCAATACCTCCATACAACCCAAGCCAGCAGTCTTTAGAAAAAGAAAGAAATAAAAGATTACCTGGGCCAGACACGGCCTGCTCTCGGGATCCATCTCCATGCACCTCTGGATGAGCTCGGGCAGCCTCCGCAGCGTCTGCTGGTGCATGAGCAGCATCACGCGCTCCGTCCTGCTGCCCCTGCACACGGTGGCGTCCAGCAGGTCCCTCATGGCGTTGAGGCTGGACCTCATCAGGTCGCACTCGATACCGACGCTGGGCAGCACCGCCACCAGCCGCAGCAGGGAGGTCACGGTGGGGTGGCTCAGGGCCTCCGGGTGGAGCAGCGTCTCCGATATCGACGCCGGCGGCGCGGCCTCCTGGTACTTCTCCCTCCAGGCCACGGCCCAGGCGTTGATCTCCATCTCCGCCGTGTCGGGGTCCGTGAGGTCGGTCAGGTACGCGCCGAAGGGCTTGTCCGTGGACTCGAGGCTGGACTGGGGGTTGCACGAGGGCAGCAGGGAGAGCACCGAGAGGGCCTGCAGGTGGCTCTCCGAGAAGCTGTGCTTCATCTCCTCGATGAGGCACTTGAGCACGGGGATGCTCAGGGTCTCCCGGTAGTAGATCTCCACCGACTCGTAGTTGCTGGCCTCCTCGGGGAAGCACACCTGCTCGGGCCCCAACTTGGAGGCCAGCTGGAAGGCGTGCTCGAACCAGGGCCCGTGCACGGCGCCGATGTTCTCCAGCATCTTGCTCAGCGCCTCGATGATCTGGGGGATCTTCTCCGCCTCGCCGATGATGTCCGCCGGGTTGCCGCAGCGGAAGACGGTGCTGCAGTTGCGGAGCGGGGCGCAGGCGTTCCTGAGGATCACCAGGGCCACGATGAAGTCCATGCTGCGCACCGCCGTCGCCAGCACCTGGGCGTAGAGCGCCGTGGTGCCGACGGAGGCGGCGGCGCTGACCGCGTCGAGGCAGCTGAGGACGCCCTCCAGCGTGTCGGCGAGGGCGTCGAAGAAGTCGTCCCGCCTCTTCCAGCGCGAGCAGCAGGTCTCGGGGCTCTCCTCCAGCGCCTCCATGGGGGCGTTGAGCAGCCCGTCGACCGCCTGCGCCAGCTGCGCCTCCAGGCCCGGGGACCTGTCGAAGAAGCGCAGCAGGTCCTCCGCCACGTCCAGCATCCTGGTCACCGGGGGGCAAGGCACGCATCCGGCCAGCCAGTAGGCCAGGCCGCAGGACTCGCTCGGCGTGACGACCGACAGCGGGTAGCTCTTCAGGAAATCCAGAGACATGATCTTCAGACTCTGGCAGCCGGAGCCCGACCGCATATAGGCCTGTCCGCGGCACTGGGACATGGGCAGGCCCCAGTCCTCGGTCAGAATCTTAGCGAGGGCCTTCGCTTGTCCGTCGTCGTCGACGGAGGACTCGTCGAAAGGCAGGAAGCCGAGAAGCTCCACTTTCGGGGCCGATCCGCCGACGTACCGGACGAAGACGGGCAAATGGCTGCCGTCGGCGACTCTGACGGGCCGGTCGGTGATGAGGGAGAAGAAGGGGGACTCCTGTATCTCCTGAAGGATCACGTCGCGGATCACGTCGCGGATCCCTTTCGTCAACAGCATGGCTATTTCCGTCTCCCCCATGTTGAGTTTGCCTCGGCCGTCGGCACCGAGCCAGCGACACAGGCCCAGCTCCTGGACGACGCTCTCCGTTTCGTCTGTGGTGATCTCGGCCAGGGCGCCGTTCTTCTTGGCCAGCTGCGCGGCCAGGCGGAACACCGTCTCCAGACTCTGCTGGTTGTCCCCGGTGTGGCCGTTCTCTTCGGCTGGTTGCTCGTCCGTGGCGTCGACAGGTGGCTGGACCACAACCTCCTCGGCCTCATCTTTTAGATGGTCAACTGAACACGGCAAAGGAAGACCGTGCAAAGGCAGAAACAAGAGAGAAATAATGAATGGCCTCGCATGCATGATGCAACAGCATTGGTTTTTCCACTGGTGTTATTTTAGGCTAGTGGTTACTCATACAATATCAACTACAGAAATTGCAGAGTCATGTCTTCTGTTTATTTTATTTCTTGTCCTCCACTTTGTACATAATTTCCTCCATGGAAATTATGTACATATTTGTAGTTCTATACTTTTTGCATGCGTCAACATGCACGTAAATTTCTTTGCACGAGTCCTTTCTTTCACAATCCAAATCAGGCTGACCTTGGCAAATAATTGTTTGTCTTTTCTACCTGATAAAGAACAAGCTACAACAAGCTTTGTGATTACATTTGGTTGAGTATAATGATATTTAAATTGACAATTGTGTGTTTTATTATCTGATGCGAGTACAATACCTTCCATGTTATTTTCAGAGTTCTTCATTAACGTTTTGGATTCCTTATCCTGCAAAGAAATAAAAAAATAATGTAATACACAATATTAAACACACATGAAACCTTATCTCCATGAATTTACTGTGATTATGCCATGACAATAGTCCCGGTACGTCCAAATACTAGTGTTGCAGTAGACAGGCAGCTGACCATTGTGAACACTAGATGTTAGATACATTAATCAAGTTCTCCTTTTGTGAAAATGTATGAAAAAAAAAAATCAAAATCAAAATCAAAATATAATTATATTCAAAACGTACCAGACAGATGCCCTCTAGAGTCTGAGGGGTGACCTTCAGGCACTGGGTGACCATGCGGTCAAGGTCCCGGTTGAAGTCGGTGCCCACCTGGAGCATGGCCAGACACGGGGTGCGGTCCTTGGGCTCCGTGTTCTTCAGGAACTCCTGGAACAACTTGTGCCGCATCTTGGCGCCGCAGTCCTCCAGCGCCGTGCTGGGCAGCACCGACATGATCCTCAGAAGGGTGTTGATGTTGCCAAAGTACTGCATGACGGGCAGCCGCAGCGTGTGGAAGATGGTGTCGGGGATGGCGAGGGTCACCTTGGTCTTCCACTTCACCCGCCAGCAGCACAGCTCTGTGAAGAAGTTGTCGGCGTCGGGCAGGTCCGTGCTGTACAGCGGCGGCTTCGACTTCAGGCTCTCGAACATGTAGCTGACGGTGACCGAGCAGGGCACCAGCGACAGGAAGTTGAGCGCCTCCTTGTGGTCCTCGGAGAAGTGGTCCTTCACGGCCGTCATGAGGTTGTCCATGAGGGGCACGCTCAGGGCGTCCTTGAAGTAGCCCAGGGGCTTCCTGGCCGCGTCCCGGGGCTGGCCGGGGCACTCGGGCTCCTCCACCTGGACCCGGAGGCTCTGGGCCACGGCGCAGGCCTCGTCGAACCAGTTCTGGTGGAACACCTTCATGTTGGTCTTCACCCGGCTCAGGGTAGCCAGGATGCCGCTGATTTGACACAGCTGGGAGGCGGCGCTGAAGTGGTCCTTCTGCAGGCCCGCGCTGAGCTCCTTGGTGAAGGACGAGGTGTTTTTCAGGATCACCATGGCGATGATGAAATCAAAGTCCATTATCTTCCGGAGCAGCGAGCCCGCTTGTTCGGACAATGATTCCTTCCATCGCTGCGGGTTGTTTTTGATCTTCTCCAGACACTCAACCAGAGGCTCCATTATTTGGACAAAGACTTCATAAGAGTCGTGCTTCTCTTGCCACAGGGAACAGAACTTCCCTTGCAACTCTTGGACCTTCTCGTAGCTTTCCCTGAGGCCGTAGGCGATGACGTGGTCGACCTGCTTCTCAAGCAGCGAGCTGCTACCGAAAAACACGAGCACCTCCTCAAACACCTCGAGGGCTTTGGTGATGGCCGGCACCGGGATCGTCTTGGACCACCACGTGTTGAAGGAGTAGCAGGAGCTGTGTGTGCTTATCGCCAGCGGGGACTTCTCTTGGACCTTGCACGCAAAGGCCTTCAGCTTGTAGGATATGTCCCCGGAGCCCAGGTAGGCCTGGCCCCGGCAGTACTTCAGATCCAGGCGCCACTCCACGGTGAGGATCTCCAACAGGCGCTCGACCATGGCGTCGCACTCGAGGTCGGCCTCGGCGAACCCCATCAGCTCCAAGCGCATGACGTCAAAGCTGTCCACGAACCTCAGGAAGAGCGGGAGGTAGTCCTTCTCCCCGAGCGTCACCACGCGGTCGATGAACAGGGAGAAGAAGGAGCTCCCCACCTCCAGTAGGATGCCTTCCCGGACCGTGTTCTCGCAAACGTTCAGGACCTCCTTCATCTCCGACTTGGACACGTACTTGGACACCTCGCTTTCTTGTTCGGCGGAGACTTCGGTGTTTTGCCGGCTCTGGCTGTTGTACGCGGCGGTCACCGCTGCCTGAAGGGCGGACTTGAGCGCCTCTCGGTCGGTCTCGGCACACTTCAGCTCGACCAGTTTTTCGCCCTCCATTTCTATGGTCATCGGTTTCGACTCGTCTTCGTTGTCCTTTTCCACATGGTTTCCATCATTTGCAACTGCTAAAATTATTATACGGGTCAGGTCGTTTCATTCATTCAAAACAAATGATTACCATAATGATATACATTTTTCAAAATTTACCATTTTTATTATTTAAGAAGAAAAAACGTCTGCTTAATAAGGTACAGTAACCAAACTGTCAAAAGTAAAAAAAACGATACTTTTTTAGATACATTCCAGAAAAGTGTTATTATTGATAAAAGATGTATCAAAAATGAAAGTGAAACTAGCTTTTCTTACCTTTGGGTTGCTTTGCTTTAACTGCATTTTCCTGTGACAAAGGAACAAACAGAGATCAGACATGCAAAATACATGAGGCAACTGGCAGACATCCGAAGAATCACACTTACCGTTTGTAACAACTGCATGATTTCCGGATGGGTTTTCGCATAGGTCTCGACCATCTGCTCCACGTTGAAGTGCACGTCTTGGTTCACAAACACGTATGCCAAATGGCATCGTCTCAGCTCCGGCGGTGTGCCTTTGAGGTAGAATTGACATCTCTCCAGGACCATGTTGTACTGGCCGTAGACATCGGCCTCGGCGTTCACGCAGGGGACGGTGCCCAAGACCCTCAGCAGACTCTGCACGTTGGGGTAGAAGCCGATGTCTTGGATCTTCAGAGTGGCAAACACGGTGGTGGGCAGGATCCGACGCTTGCTGGCGTGCCTCCACTTGAGCTCCCAGCAGCCCAGCTCCTCGTAGAAGGTGTCCGGCCGGGCGAGGTTGTTCAGGTTGGCGTCCGCCACCTTGTCCCGGCGGATGCTGAAGTTGTGGTCCGCCATGTACGACGGCACCAGAGACAGCCACCGGAGGATGCGCACCATCTCCACGCTGAACACCCGCTTGACCTCCGCCACCAGATACTGCAGGATGGGCCGGCTCAGGTTCTCGCGGAACATGTCCTCCAGGGGGGTGTCGGTGGCGGTCGCGCTGTCCGCCGCCAGCGCGGCAAGCGAGGGCTCGGGCACCGTGACCTCCACGCCGAGCTTCTTGGCCCGGCCCATCGCGTCGCCAAACCACTTCCGGTGGAAAATGGCGATCTCCTGCTGGTACTTGGTGACCAGCTTTAAGGCGTTAGAGATGGTGTACTGCAATGTGCTGCTGATGCTGATGATGCCCCTGAGACTCGAGTTCAGTATGCTCACACAACAAAGGGTGTTCTTCAGGACCACCAGGGTGACGATGAAGTTGAAGTTCTTCAGTGTGGGCCGGAGCTTGGCCAGTTGCTCGGCGGTGTCCTCGTCCACCTTGGAGATCACTTCGTTGATGACGTTGAGGAACGGCTCCAGGATGTCCAGCATGGTCTGGAAGGCGTCCGTGCGGTACTCCCAGTTCCCCCGGCAGGCCTCCTTGATGCCGTCCACCCGGCCCTTCACGTGCCCGTACGTCATCTGGATCTTGCCCTCGAGCCTCTGGCTGAGCTCCGGCGTTCTCCTGATGAGCCCGGCCACCTCCTCGACGGCGTCCGCGACACTCTGGATGAAGGGGACCGGCATGCAGCGGATGATCCAGATGTTGAAGACGTAGGGGTCGCTGGGAGAGAGCACCACCTGTGGGAACTCCTGGAGGATCCTGCAGGTGAGGTCCCTGATCTTCTGGCACATGCTGCCGGTCACCAGGTAGGAGAGCCCGCGGCAATGCTCCATCCTCAGGCCCCACTTGTTCCGCAGCTCCGTGAGAAGAGTGTAAAACAGGTTCTCCGTGTCCAACTCGCAGGGGAGGAAGCCGATGAGGTGCTTCTGGGGGAAGCCCTCGACCGTGACGGAGCGTACAAACACCGGGATCTGCTCCTTGCCCTCCATGTTGGTGGCGTCCTGCAGCAGGATGGAGAAGAAGCGCGCCATCTGCAGGCTGTTCTGGATCTCGTCACGCATGAGGTCCTCGCTGAACTGGAGGATCTCTTTCTGGTCGATTTTCTCCACACAGATCGGATTGAGTTCCGGCCTGCCCCGGGATTCTCCCAGCTGCATCATCGGTTCATCTATATTCGTGCCATTGATGCTGAACCCGGTTAGAGCAAGGACTTCCTTAAAATAGACTTTGAGAGACTCTCGGGCTTTGGAGCCCGCCGTGTCCTCTTGCATCGGATCATCTCGTGGTAGGGATACACACGTTGTGCTGTTTTGTCCGGATACCTCAGACTCTTCATGGACCTCATGGGATTCAGTATTTTCTGACAAACAAAAATAATGTTGAAAAAATTATATTACAAAAATACATAGATAGAACATTTTTTAAGCATAACTAATTACAAATTTTCATGTCCAATCATATTTTGATGTAATATTTCTGCTTGTATACATTGAGGCTTTAGGTAAGGTGGTCGGTCTACCTTTTGATTTCTTGACAGAAGCAGGTTCCTCCTCAAGCTAAGGTCATGATAAGAGGAGATTAGGTTTGTTGACATGCATTTATTGTACAATATTACTAAAATATAAAAATCCTACTGAAGTTCTATGAAACACTTACAGGATCACCAGCTCGTTTTCTATCGGTGGTTGTTGGAATGGTTGATGGTTCTGTGTCTTCAAACACTGTCGGAACTGCATCTTCCTTCAACACAAAATCGGAAGTCCCCTAAAATAGAAAACACAAGAGATTGGTACAAACAACATGACAAAATACATATACTAGAGAAGTAACTTCACAGAGAAAGGATGATTAAAAAATACAATCATCAAAGTCACTGTCAGATATCAATGGAACCAGCAATACTAATGTTAGAGGAAAGGTATTATAGATGAAATGTGAAATATTGAGTGCCCACAGTAAGTAGGCGGGAGGCTTTAAGGATTCAGAAACCTGAATCACTGTTTTCAGTTACACTGTACTGCAACTGTTTGAAGCTAACTAACGTAGCTTGTGTCGGCGGATTGACTTGGAGGGATTTTGAGAGTGTTGATAGTAAGATAATTGTAAATAAATCCCGTTATAGGATGTGTTTATATTATTTAAATCACCATGGATCAGCATGGACTACAGATATATTAAGGTAATTTCCACTAAATTTTTGATGAAATGTGACATATTGCATCAACACAATAAATGCTAATTGAAAGTATTGGCTAGTTAAAGATTTAGATTGAACTAGATATCAGTTACTATCTTTTGCAAAATGAGGTATCACAATGGTGATTGAGCCAGTACGAATGTTTCAAGTGGCGTCGAGTGCTAGTGGCGTCATTCTGGGCATGCATTCAAATCACAAGCTGCAATTTCCATCACCCAGCAGTGGTGGTCCAGAGAGGGCTTGGAGGAGCTAGGGCAACAGCCCTGCTCTTAAACTCCCTTGAGTGTGTAGCGGCGTACCATTTATTTTCATCATAGGTGCCACCAAAGACAACGAAACTGAGATCTTCGATATCACCACTTTAAAGTCGCGATGTCTATTTCCACTGGCTGTTGCTTAAAATAATCTGGACGTATCTGTAGTAGGGATCGACCGATAGATTTTTTAGGGCCGATACGATACCGATATTTTTTCATCAGCCTTAGCCGATACGCCGATACCGATTTTCTTGAGCCGATACTGCTTTTGCTCCCTCAATCATAAAAATTACACTGATAACAAATGTTACAAGTCTCAATTTGAAAAAAGGAACATTTATTGAACTTCAATATAAAAAACAATATTTAACAAATAGTAAAAACAGGTGAGGTAGAACAAGTAAGAACAAGTAGATTAACAATATTTAAAACAGGTGAGGTAGAAGAAGTAAAAAAATAAAAATATCGGTGAATAAAATATCGGCGAAAATCGGCCGATACGATACACGTAAAAACCGCGAATATTGGCCGACCGATATATCGGTCGATCCCTAATCTGTAGTCAATAATGATCAATGTTGATTTAATTAATTGTCAACAAAAATCACATTCTTTACCTGATATATTCTATCAATTAAAAAATGCTTGCCAGCCCTTTACCGCCTTTGTTTATAAGAATCGTACTTATAAACAACGACACTCCCAAAACCCCTCCGACACATGCCATCCCGAAAGCCAAGCAACGCTACATCGTGTCACACAGCTGCACAGAGAGCTATAGTGGACAGAATGCCGTTATTGAGTCTTTTGAATTCTGAAGGATATATGCCAACTGGGAGGGGCTCAATCTTACACATTGTGACATTAAAAGTCTTTTTAGTATAAAAGTCTTTATAGTATAGTTTACCCTTTGGCATCCAATTAAGTAAGTAATTAACTTACAATTATTTACAAAACAAATTTATGGGATTACATTAGATGTATAAATAAAAAATACCAACCAATTACCAAAATGATCAATTCGGGCTCTTACCTCATGGGAAATTAAGGAGGGCTCAAAGTGTTTGGCACAAAGTTTGTAGAGTTTATGCAACTCTTCAGGACCTTTTGATGCCAAGTCTGGACGATGGCAGTTGTCCAGCCATTGTTTACAGCTGCAAAGAGGAGAATATATAAAAATGTAGTACGGGTCTCCAATTATAGGGTTGTTATTTTGGCATAATGGTAAACTAGCTACAGTAAGCTTATTCTTACAAATTGGTAGGCCTTTAAACAATTTCACTCAATTGGTAGATTTGAAGAATTTCTCTTCCGATGCATTGATTTAATAATTGATTTTATACAGTGAAAATATAAATGTATAGAGCTTCAAGGTACCAAAAGGGGGTCTACAATAATACATTACGATTATATATGACAGGTATCATCGACAACTAATAAGGGTAGCCAAATTTGTATGAATTAAAATAGTTAATAATTGTATATGCCTAACTCACCGGCCATCAACGCCAGTGCCAGTTCTAAATGATAAATAGTATGCTTGTTGTTTTTTCAATCTTATTTTTCTTTTCGTCCATCAATAAGAATATAGGTTGGATATATGTGGTCTCAAAATAAAAGCAAGCTGATTTGAACAGCGCAGCTTGTGGAGGCGCCAGATTGCAGATAGTGACTTTTAGTACATCCTACACTCAGTATTGTGGCCGTGGATAGCCGTATGATTGGATTAATATAGTATAGTAGTAATAGTGTATCCCCATTCAAATTATTCTGATCTGCAATTTACTGAGATGTGATAGCCGTTGTCAGTCCGATTTAATCCTGCTTGCAAATCTATCATTGAAAAGGACATTATAGAGTTATTGAGAAATGATCTTTGCTAGCTGACCTAACCTAACACAACCACCCCTGCACACTCTCTCTCTCAAACGGCTATTTACATAACTGAAGTTTACGGGCTGTTTATTTGTCATGGTTAGACTGATCGGCCAAGAGGGCATTGATAGCAGGTCATATAAATGAGTTTAGATCATAAAGTAAAAAAAAAAAATAGAACCCATTTTATGTGGGACTTTTCTTTCAACACTAGTCTGCGCCATTTTCAATGGAGTTGGTGTTTCTATTAGCTAACATCATGTTCCGGCTAATGGTGGATGGCTACAGTACTCACTCCAGGATTTTATTTTTTAAATCGCATCCAAATTAAATAGGAAAGAACTTACCGGTCAGGGTCCAAAGGAAAACTGAAAAGGGTTACATCTGAATCCGTTTTCCCCTGGTCAGACCCACAGTTCGTCGCAGCACAGCAGTCAGTCATCTTGGACTGCATGTATATGGCTAGCAAGTTAGCTCGCTGGCGGTTGCAAGCTGACAAGCCTACTCTGGAGAAAAGCCTGCAGAGTAGCCTACAAAGTCATGCCTGGTGCGGTATTTGCGACCAACACGTCGAGTTTATTGCAACGCTCACGGGACGTATCTACGCGGAATAGAGAATGGACTTATTCCATTCTTTTAAAAAGTTGATGGTGCGCGGTGTGCCGAGAGCATGTACCTACACATAAACCAGGAACTAAGATGTACAATACATTATTTCGCCACTAGAGCGCGGAATGGAGTCGCGTTCTTCGGCTTTGTACCTTGTGTCTTCCTCCAACGGATTCACTGCTGTGATTGGTGTGCTGTGCTGAGTCGTGAATCCGTCCACATGAGGGGATGCTTGTATTCTTATATTTAGGTTTATTTAACCGTAATTAAACCGTTCATTTTAGAGCCATTTCCAAACACCCACCTTTTATCCAGGATAATGCATAGATGCAAGGATATTTCCGTTGCACCGTTTCTGCATATGTTGGAACTATAAAGTTGGTGTAAGAACTCGAGATGCGTTAATTATTAGGTATTGGGTTTACCAAGACCGAAGAAAGCAACATTTGGATGGGGTGTGTCGAGTGGCTGGTAAAAGGTTTGGGGTGGCAAATGAAAACGGTTATAAAATAACTAACATGTTATGCCTCTCAGGAAACGTTTGAGATTAGATCGGTCTGGCAACGGTCTATTAAATGTCAAGTTACAGGGGTTTCCCCAGTCCAAGACAATTAGTAGGCCATCACTGAACAAAGAAAGCCTGATCACTAGTGTTGCCGGAAATTGAATAACACTGAATCTATCAATGAATGAACCTCAGAGGACCGTTGTAATCATATTGATGCAGCAGATTCAACATATTATACGTTGACTGAGGAGGAACCAGATACATGCTGACGCTTGCATAGCATCAGCTAAGAAAAAATATATATCGATTCATAAGCTAAATTAAATCACTAAACCATAGCCCGTTTGTTCCACCCTGTGGGGTCCAGATCGGTGTGCGGTTGTTTTACCATACTTTCCATGGGAAAGTATGGTCTTGATCTTAACAGTCAAAGATAGTCTTGATCTCAACAGTAAAATATATTGTTGAATGTGTACGAGAAGATTCTTTTTTTTCTGCTTCACTCACTGTGGTAACTCAATCATAACAATGATCAGATTTTTTTTTTATTATTGAACTCGACATCTTAACAAACATGTCAAACATCACAGCTGTACACACTTTTCAAATAAAGAGTCACTGCTATATAAAGGATCTCGGGGAACAATTATTCTGATACCTTGTATAAAAGCACTACTGCATATTAATCGTAGATCTTCTGAACAATTAGTTGTATTTCTTTTTCCCAAACGTTAATTTCTAATGGTTATTTGCATGATGGTCAAGTTTGGTGACCTTCTGGCGGGGGTATTTGTATAAGGGATGGGTTGGCCTACAAAAGAGTTTGAAGGAATAGCAACTGGTCAGTAGGAACAAAACAAACTTCCCTCATTATGTATGACCTCGAGTAGAAAAAAATATGTACAGATTTAAAAGCCAGCTTCAATATACTTTTGCACTATTAGAACAGAATCCAGTATCAATGTTGAGCAACACCAGAGAATCCGGCCTAAAGCTTCTCAGTCTCTGGTTCCGTGCTCTTCTCTGGTTCTTTGTTCTTCTCCTTCTCCTTTTCCGGGTACGCCTTCATGTAAGCCTGGACCATGGCGTCCAAGTCATGATTAACGTCAATGTTGACATTTAGGAGAGCGAGGCTTTTGGACCTGCAGTGGTCCGGTGTGTTCTTGATGTATCTCCGGTAGCGCCTGTAGGCCAGACCACAGTCTTCCTTGAGAGGGAGTGTGGGCAGTATCCCGAGCAACCTCAGCACGGCCAGCACGTTCGGGAAGAACTTCAAGTCGGCCAGGCCCAGCGTCTCCCCGAGACTCTCTGGGAGGGCCTCGCCCTTGCCCCTCGGGCCCTTCCACTTGACCCACCAGCAGTGCAGCTCGGCCGAGAGGGTTCCAGCGTTCGGGATGTCGTCCTTGTACATCTGCAGGTTCACCTCTTCGGTTTCCTCCCCGGCCTTCTTGCTCCGAAGGCCGGGGATGAGCGACTGGCTGCCCAGCGCCTTCAGGTGCTCGTCGCCGAAGAGCTCCTTCAGCTCGTCCACGACGTGCCTCAACACGGGGGCCGAGACGTGCTCCTTGTAGTAGTGGTCGGGCAGGACGGTCACGCCGGGCGCCAAACCCTGCCTCTTTGTGAAGCAGCGCGGCGCCCTGATGGGGACCTCCATGGCGTTGGCCAGGTTGACCGCTTCGTCGTACCAGAACTCGTGGTACACGTCGATGTTGGCGGCCACCTCGAGGACCGACTGCAGCACCGACTCGAAGTTGTCGGCCGCGAAATGAGCTTCCTCCGCCGACCCCTGCAGGTTGGCACCGAAGGCGCGTGTGAGCGAGAGGGTGCTTTTCAGCACCACCAAGCTCATGATGAACTCAAAGTCAGCTAGCGCTTTGGAGATCTCCAGAGCATCCTGAATCACCTGATCGTTCCATCGCATGTCTTCGTTGTCATGCACGCTGTCCACACAGAGTAGGAGAGACTCTACGATGTCGACTGCCACCTCAAATGCCTCACCGCTTGTGGTCCAAGCGGTGTGACAGAGCTCTTTGAGTTCATTGGCTTTCTCTTCCTTGTACGGATAGAAAATAGCAATGGCGTTCTCCAACTCTAATTGCAGAGCTGTTGAATCTGTGAAAAATGAATGAATTTTCTTGAAGGTAGACATGACAAGCTGAACTCCTGTCAAACCCAAAGTGTTGGCCAGTGAGATGTTTAAGGGGCAGGTTGATCTTGGTGTGATGACTGCCTTTGGGTACTGCTCCTTTAGCTTAGCAACAACATCTTTAACTTGGCTAAAATGAGTAGCGGAACAGGAATGGGACTGAGCTCTGCATTGTTCCATTTTCACACCCCATTTTTCAGTCAGCTCGGAGAGCAGTTTTCCTGCCACGCTGTCTCCCTCATCCTCAAAATTCAGAAAACCCAAAAAGGTTTCCTGCTGGCTGTTTTTTTTGTCCACATAACGCAGGAAGACAGGCAAGTGCCACTCCTCTGAAATAACCACCACCTCGTCTGTGATTAATGAGAAGAAGCCATTTTGCCCAACTTCTTCCAGAAGCTGACTTCGAACGCATTTCTCACACACGTCGATCAGCTCAGTCAATCTAGTAGGAAGATTGCCGTGTTTATCCTCTGCCCATCTCTTCTTCAAGGCTTCCTCTCCGGCATTCATGCGGTAGTCAAGCAACTCCACAAAGTTGCTTGAAGTCATGCTCTCCTCTTTGGTATCGAGAGATCCTCCGACAGGAATGTTTTGCTCCCCCAACAGAACGAGTAATTCAAACAAAGCTTTGAGGTACTCTTTGTACCCCTCCTCCTCAGAGGGCTCCGGAGGATCTGTGGTCGTCTCGGTTTGGGACTTTTTGACTTCTGCAGAGGAAATCCACACAAACAAACTCATGATGCATACCTTGTTGATGTAGTTTCCATTATCACACTAACACTGAGATATTCAAGAGTTTAATAAGTGATTAATTAATTTAATCAAGGCAAAATAACATAAAACGTAGAGAATAAAGATTGAATAATACCCACTTTTCCTCACTTGTATGTCCCTTTCAGCAATTTCAGCCTATACAATGAGAGAATAAAGAGGTCACACGTTAGATTCAAATGAATATTTATGTACAGTTAAGACGCTTACTTAAAACAATGGCAGTCCGATATATTTACCATTGCTTTATTGCGCTTCAGCTGTGTAGAATTAGGTTGGCTTGGCACATCAAAAATAGATGGTATGGCATCGTCCTTCAGTACTGTACTGAGATACTCCTGAAATAGGAAAAAAAAAAGGATAACACTACATACAAAGGTTAAAGCGCTAGGCAGTAAAGGTTTTGACAAGGACATTGAGATGACTGCTAATCATCTATCAATCAAAGGATCATGCTTCTCATCTCTGCATGATTGCTAGACGTTAGTGATCAGAGATTAGGTTAGGGATCTCGGACGGCATCCTTTTGCAAATAATAGTTCTTCCACATAGGGTATAGGGTATGTGGAATAGTATGACTGCATATTCAAGTGTAATGCAGCATGTTCGTGTTACTTACAGTAGCGTTACTCTCATAAGAGGAAGGATCGAAGTGTTTGACACAAAGTCTGTAGTATCTGTACAACTGTTCTGGCGATTTGTCGTTGAGGTCCTCGTGATTGCATTTGTCAACCCAATGTTTGCATCTAAGCAGAAAAAAAAGTAAAGCGATCATTAGATTTGTGTTTGCGTTAGCCAATTCTATCTTACAACGTAAATCCACGCGCTATTTTGCTATCTTTACCTTTCAGCGTCCTTTGGAAATCTGAAGAGGGGATGCTGGTTCGATTTCTTGGTCGCACAGTTAGGAGCAGCGCAGAAATACGGCATGATCCCCTGTTACGATTCAAG
Organism: Gadus macrocephalus; assembly: GCF_031168955.1. Lineage (NCBI taxonomy): Eukaryota > Metazoa > Chordata > Actinopteri > Gadiformes > Gadidae > Gadus > Gadus macrocephalus. The sequence continues at coordinate 20,064,701 of NC_082388.1, read as the reverse complement.
AAAAGCAATTTAATAACGGACGTGGAATCTCAATCCCATAACTCGATCCAAACACAGCAGGCGTGCTACGGAAACTAGGGTGCGCGCAGTGAATGACGCGCGAATCTTATTTACCCATAATGCTTAGAAATGAATGGACGAATGAATGGATTTCCTCTTTCTTTCAAAACATTATGCGATCCTGTTACCTTTTTTTATATAACTAAAAAACATTTATTATACCACTATATTAATATATTTTATATCACAGCCACAATTTTAATTGATAATGTGTGTAAATTGAAATGCATATAAAATACAGCAAAATGTATCCTGGGATTTACAAGCCCTATATGTAAACCATGATTCAATAAATCTTCGGCAATATACAAATTATGAATAATTTGAGCGCTTCTTGCAGAAGCGCTGAATAAATGGCTAATTCCCCTGCAGTAATCCATACAGTTCTCACTACACTTATTCATCACATTACATGCATGTGATGAATATTTTGCTTATTAAAATCTTTAGACGTAAATAGTGGGTTATTTCATTTGTATTTAGGGCTACAAAGCCCTGGTTATCAGTTATGTTATTGGCTGGCCTGCTTTAAATTACATATTGGCTCTGTTCTTAATGTTGATATTATTGTAACCCTTATTTTTGGTGTGGTATCCTCCGGTTACTTCTTGATCGTGGGAACATTCGAGTTACAATAAATAAGTAAATACAGTTGTTCTCTGCGTTTATATCTTCTTTAATTATAATACCCAACACATAGTACACCTGCATCGGTCACTCTTCAATTTATTCGCCCACTTACCTGTTCCCCCTAAAACAAAAGGTGGGTAGGAACAATTATCTTCAACACAAGGACGTAACATTTTTTATTTAAATGTTACCCAAAAATGTAAATATTAATTAATAATAAATAATTAATCTCAACCGTATAATTTAAATGAAAATGAAATAATACAAATAATGTGAATTATAAGGTTACATTATTATTAATAAATTAATGCCGTTTAGCCCCAGTAAGGACATGTTTGAACATGTTTGAACATGTTTCTTAACATCTCCCATAGCAGTGAGTCTTTTTTTCCTTTACCATGTGAACATAATTACGCTTTGGGCGTTTTGTGTTGCTGTAGACCAGTAACATTGGAATTCTATTTAGTTTCAAACATTCAAATAGGAGACCTCTAAGGACCGCCTCCGCCTGCCTGAAACACAGTTTGAATTGGTTGGATGTCCATTCTCGCGATAACACATTGACCAATGCCAACGCATAACCGCCAAAGTCAAAAAGACGTGTTGTTATTTTCCTACGGACAGTCGTACTGTGAGTTCCAGAAAGGTCAGAGACAGTAGAAGGGTAAGTTAACGATAGGTTTTGTTTTGCATGTCTGATATTGATCGTACAAATAGTGCGTTTCTATATTCTAACGCACGTTTACTTGGTGTATTGGCAGTTCAGTTGGTGACTAGTCTACTGCATGCCAACACCCAAATACCAGTCATGAACAAGAACGTGGCTAGGCTAACGTTTTAACGAACGTTGATTAATATTCGACTATTTATGATCTTTGTATTGTTACTCTTAACAGTTACTGCATTTACATGGGATTAATGTTATGTGTTTTGAAAAAGTTAATAGTAACCGTTGTGAGGATCCAATCTCATTTGAACGATCATTTTATTTCGTATTTTCACTATAGCTGTTTGACTACAAACAACATGGATGTTTCACGACGAAATCCAACCAAAAAAGTAAGAAACTTGCTAATATTATATATGTTTCGATCTCAATGGCCCTAAAAAAGGAAAATGGATCTATGAAAATGTCTCGTTTTTGCATTAGGGAAATAAGGAAAATGCGGAACCAGCGCATGAGCCCAAGCCTTCCAAAACAAGAACGGATCCGGTGGCCCCTCGACCCTTCAAAAGGATTGAAACGCAACCGAACCAAGATGGTGATTCCACGCAGGGTGACATGCAGTTAATAAAAACTGTCATCAATACCGTGCAGAAAAATGCCAAAGCAATGCCCGCCGGAAATGCCAATAAAAGACAGACTCTCAGTAAGGCTTTTCTCACAGAACAGGCAGTCAAACAGAAGAAAATCATTGAGTCTGCCAAGCCACCTCAGCCCCACACTAAACCAGCCCCGGGACTGTATAAAGGCAAAGTGATCCAGTCCAAAATTGGATCTATTTGGAAGACAAGTGTTGTAGCTAATGAGGGGGATAAGAAACCTACTGCCAGGCCTTCAACCGCAAAAGTAGAAAGCCGAAGGGTTGACAACTTATCGAAGAGGTTGACCATGTCCGTCGCAGACTTGCCATGCCGAGCTGACCACAAGCCCAAATCTACAAGATCTAAGTCTGTGTCGGACGGGCCATTGCCAGTCCCCAAGCGGCCGGTCACTGGCCGGCCCACAACTGCATTGCGCACTGCTCCCCCTCCCCACCGTAGCACAAGGCCAGCGCCCCCCATCTCTGCTAAGACCAGTGTGATGACCAAAGAAACGGAGACTAGGAATGTGAGAGACAAGAAGGTCTACCAGCCTTCGGTTTCTAGCAGCCTCAGTCAGTATAGGGTGCCCATGGAGTCTGCCGCAGAAAGAAGGTTAATAGTTACTTAAAATATTAGAATTTCATTATTTGGGTTATACATATGGCATTCGCAATAACATGCATTTTCCATTTCACCCCCCCCCCCAAGGGCAAAATTGGCCGACTGGCTTGCGTCCAAGGGCAAGGTTCCGAAGAGACCAGTAATGTCTGCAACATTAACAGCCAAAACACTGCCAGCCAAAACGAGTCGTGTCGAGCCTGAGCCCAGCCAGGTCCCCACTGCTACGGCTGTGGTTCCTGTTCCCAGTGCTAGCCAGCCTGGAGAGGCCGCGAGGGGTGAAGACCCAGCCAGAGATGCATCGTCGCCCCTCACCATGAACGCCACCCTGGACCTGCTGGATAACTCTGATTTGGATCTACCCGTTTACCCGGAAGCCGGAGTGAATGACGTAAGGAGATAGTTTGAACTGCTATTTTCTAATAAATAATAGTTATTTGTAATTTTAGTTTTTTCTTCCTCATTTGAGAGCTGTCCCTGACTCTGCCCTTTCTGTTGTGCTCAACGCAGATTGTGGTGAACCTGTGCGAGGCCCTGTCAGCCCTGGCAACAGATGAAGATGGTAAGTGTCTCGGGTTAAATCAGGCATTTGTGAGAATGTGCAGCATGTACGACTCATACTCTCCAGACCTCCCTGGAATATTATAACTATTTATTTACATTGTTAAGGATAAAATGGGTCACACTTTATAGTCTGGTCTAACCTGTGTATTCCTTTTTAGAACTTCAACCGAAGGATCAGTCTGACGATTGTGAAATGGCAGACGGCATGGCAAACCAAGACGAAAAGGAATTGTCTGAGAATGTCGCTGATTGCAAGGAGGTGAAGGAGGATGTAGAGACGGAGGGGGAGGTTAAGGAGGAAGAAGAGACAGAAAGTGATTCAGAGGAGGAAGATGACTGCAAGGAATATGAAATTGATGAAGAGGAGAGTGAAATGAAGAAGACTGAGGAGACACCGATGATGGAGGATGCGTCGTCTGTGAAGTACAACGTTAAAACCACCCCCTACCTACAAAGGTGAGTTCAGAGGTCCTGGGAAGTTCAATATCGAGGACCATGACACACCCGTCTACCTCAATTTTGAATGGTTGCAAACATATTGTGGGTGACCGCGTGGTGGAGATGGGAGTGAATTACATTACTTATGAAATTTCCATAAACGTAGACAGAAAGCGGAGTTCAGTGTTTCATCCTTTTTACAAAATCGAAACAAACCTCGAATGTGGAAGCCATCATGTGTGTGTGCAATGCATATAATTAATATATTATTGACACCTTTTTTTGTCTGTGCTTCAGTGTGAAGAAGGGCCTGCAGGGCGAGGTCCGCAGCGCGTGCGCCGGCTCCAGGAAGAGGCCGGGCATCAAGGACCTCAAGTTCCTCACCCCGGTGCGTCGCTCCAGCCGCATCCACCGCAACTCCTGCCGGCTGCCTCCCCTGGTGCTGGACCACGACCCCTGCGTGACCTCGCTGGCTGAGCTTGTCCAGCTGGACGGCGACGACGACTCCAACGCCTACATTTACAGGAAAAACCCTGCCTTGCTCAAGGACTCGCCGGATCCCAAGAAAGAACTTTTAAATGATTCAGAGTATTTTTAAATGAGTTGACTGTATTGGGGTGGGGGGGTTTCAGTTACTGGAACTACTCGGCACCTTATGTGGAGTTTTAAAGCGATGATTATATCAATGTTATACACTAAAATAACCAAGCTACAGATAAGTTCTTTATGTAAAAATGTCAATGATACTAATATTAGTAGGGTTAGGTTTGGTTTGCCTTAAAGTGAAATCCGGCGAAAGTTGAGCCCTGAGTCTTTTTCGGCATGAAAACCCATAAAATAAGTCGAGTATAGGGCTTGCCCAAAGTTGCCCGGAGCAATTTGACCTCCCAAATGGCTTCCATGTTATTGGCTAGGGGCACAGCGAACGCTTCAAAATCAGCATTTTTTTAACCACTAATCTTGCTAAAAATAGAACTAAATCTCTGCAGTAGCATGATTAGGGTCCCTGCACATAAAACAAAGCATCAACAACTTAAATAGCATACCGGAATATATTAAAGAGTGTTTTCCAAGTCTTATAAGCTAACTAAGTTGTTGATGCTTCGTTTAACGTGTGCTACTGTGAAGGTTTGGTGCCATATTGAGCAATATTAGTGGTTAAAGAAATGAAGATTTGGAAGGGTTCACGGTGCCCCTAGCCAATAACATGGAAGTCATTAGGGCTGTTGCATTGCTCGGGGGAACTTTGGGCAAGCTCTATACCCGATTATCAATGGAAAAAAAGTGTCTGGGGGCTTATTTTATGGTTTCATACCGAAAAAGACCCTGGGTTCAATTTTCGTCTGAGTGACACCTTAAATGTGCAAACTGATACATACCACCAACTTGTGATGTATAAAACAGACGTGTGTAACGGGATACACTACACTCAATAAAACCTGAATTATATATTTAATAATGGTTGCAAGCCTTGTACTTTTCACACCATGACTATTGCATGACCATTGATTGGAAAATAAATCCTACTACACAATCAGGTTTGTTTCAATTCAACAAATTGCCCAGATCCTTCATCTGTTACCAATTTCTGATCTAAGTACTGATCAACTTTTCGACCAAGTCTTGAAATGCAAAAGGACGAATCAGTGCAATTTTGGTAAAATTGCTTCTGATCTGTACCGACACTTAGGTCAGTGAAACAACCCTGTACTCTACTTTCGGGAAAAAACTAATTTTAAAAAATGTACCGTACCAGGTTGCTTTCATAGACTAGAGTTGAGTAGGCAGTCAGAGTATGCCATTAAAACAAAAATCCCGTGCAGACCTTAGTGTAATTCAAATTCTTGAATATTTAACTGAGTTGGTTAGGTCTTTAGCCGGATCTTGTTTAATTCAAAGCTGTATTTGGACCATAACCTGAATCCTACAAAATCAGAACTAATACAATTAGGGGGGCGGAGGGGATTTATTTATGGACCACCAAAAGGAAGGAACATAAAAGTTCCAAATATGGGCTCCATTTAGTGAAAAAAAGGACAAAAGGTCACATTTATTCCAAATTTTAATCCAAAACCCTCTCAAACACTTTATTTTGGCCACATGATGGCAGACTTCACTGCTCCATATTTCTTGAATTGTTTCATACTTTTAAACACAAGCTCTCTGAGACCAGATGACATAACAAAATAAACCACCCCCCTCCAAAAAAAAAAAAAAAAAGCTCAACCACAAAACCAAAATCTCTTTACTGCATCTTGCCCTCCCCAACCAAAGTATAAAAAGTTCTTGTTTTCCCCCCCAATTCGTCTGGCCACAGGGGAAGGCTGTTCAGTGCTTTTCGCTAGAAGGGGCTGAGTGATTGAGGACGGAACTGAAGGCATTATGTCCTGGAGAGACCTCGGTTGTCCAGGTCTTTCACCTGGCAAAAATAAACAGATCACTGGTTATCAAGGATAGCATATAACCATTTATTTTGAAAATATAACCATTTTTATATTTTCAAGCAAAAAGTAAAAGTAGTGTGCGTGCGTGCATGCATGTCAACAATAGGGATGACCAGATGGGAAAGCAAAGTGTTTACCTTGTATATCCTAACTAGCCAGTGTTCTGTCGTGTAGGCCTCCTCCAACACGTCCAGCTCAAAGTCTTTGTTCCCGATCTCTGCGTTCCTCACCCTGTCGTAACCGGGTGGGCGCTCTGCAGATACAAGGCATTACACTGGGGTCAAACTTAACATCTTAGCATTAGCCAGAATACCCATGAATAGAACAGCGTTCAATTAAGGAAAGACAGTAAATATTGAGGTCATATCGCATATGTTCATAAGCGCATATGTTCCTAGCACCAGCAACGAGAATAGGGGATCCAAAAATAAGTCTCCCCTGCATCCCAACTAGAGCATTTAAACAAAAGGGAGCCGTGAGACCACGTAAGGGTAGGAGCCTGGATCCTTGAGTTTGGTTTTTTGGTGACTCACTGGCTTCGGTGTAGACCTGTCCGAAGCGGTAGTAGCACATCTTGTACATGAGGCAGTTGAGCAGCACGGGGGAGCCCTCGCGGTCCACCCGGAACTCCCCGGTGGGCGTGTAGTAGTCGTGCTCTTTGATGTGCTTTCCCGTGTCCGTGCTGCCTCCGATTCGCACCATCCACAGGAACTTGTTGATGTCTGGAGGGGGGGGCCGACATGGTACATGGACTGCATTTATATAGCGCTTTTTGGTAACCAGGCCAACCAAAGCACCTCACAATATTGCCTAACATTCACACACTGACGGTGGCGTCAGCCATGCAAGGTGACAGCCAGCTCGTCGGGAGCAGTAAGGATATGGTGCCTTGCTCAGGGACACCTCAACACTAAGGTAGGAGGAGCCAGGGATCGAACTAGCAAACTTTAGCGGTTACCAGCCAACCCGCTCTACCTCCTGAGCTACTGCCGCCCTGGTTGGAGAAAAGACAGGGGTTCTACAGAGCGATGTAGTTACAGGTAATAAAACGGGTCTTTTTTCAGCCCCCCTTAAGGCGAGAGGAAGAGGAATAGAGGAAGACAAGGCAGCAGTTGGAACAAGGCTGTGTCGTTTTCTTGTCATGCGATAGAAAACAGGTTTTGGCAGGTGTGTTGCTGCCGGCGATGGCATTTTCACTGATGTGGAAACGCCTCTTTGACTTGACATTTCAGTAGAATGTGCAAGTGAGACTCCAGACACCAGCTGTGATGTCACATCCAAAAAACAATTCAAATCCAACCACTAACGCTTAACCCAGAAATTCAAACCAGCCAATCAACCAGGCAGTGGCTGCTTCATCCCGACCTACCGTCTGAGGAGTAGCCTGTGAGTCCGCCGAAGATGACCAGGACGTAGCTGACGTCCAGCTCCCTCATGATATCATAGGCCTTCTCCTCCGTCGACGCCATGGCCTTCACGTGGACAAGAAGTGGGCAAGGTGAGGCATACTCCCTTGAGAGCGGATGCGGTTAACAGTTTGGGATTGAGACCCGGAGCAGGGCAGCTCACCTGTCCCACGCGGGAGATGTGAGTGTTGTTCCACGTGTTGTTGTCGACTAAAATCGTTCGATTAGCCATGGCCGTAATCTGATAGCCGTAATCCCACCAGGACATGACCTTGGCATCCTGGAGACAGAGGAGGAAACCGCAAAGTTCAGTAAAATATATCCTCTTCAACATCAATGTCCAATAAGTCTAAATACAACAATATTTGACCGATTTGTGAAATGCATCAATATTCCATTTCATTCCATAACCATTAAGGCACCAGAGAGAGTTGCTGAATGGTAAACTATTCACCTGTCAAATGCTAGGCCTCTATTGTATTGGATTATTGCTAAAACCCTGGTGCTTGGTTTGCTTTTTCTGAAAAAGGCCTAAACAACACTAGAAGGAACATACAGACGATAATTACCCAGTCCCATTAAAAAGTTATAATAGTATTCTGTTACGCCATCTAGCGATAACCATCAATGGCAACCATTACAACTCTGCCCTTGATAAACGCCCATTCATTCGCTGGACTTGAACTTGTTAGCTGCACAGGCACTCTCACGGGACTGCCTGCCCGGGACTGCCCGCACGGGGGCTCACCTCGGGGGTGTTGTGGCGCAGCCAGTAGTAGGCCTCTCTGAAGTCGTCGAAGATGATGCGGCTGCCGTCGCCACCGCGGGCTGACAGCACGATGGAGGGGGAGGAGTACGCCTCGCTGGTCACCCAGGTGGAGTGGAAGGTGTAGGTGATCAGGAAGAAGGCCATGACCAGAATCATCCCACTGGCCACCTAGTGGAGAGGGAGGGAAGGGCGGGGACGTGAAGGAGGGGTTAACAAAATGACCTTTAACGGACGTGATGTGATGCCATCTGTTGGAGCAGGAGCACAATATGAAAGATCTGACTTGATGGATTTATATTCATATGAATTTAACTCTTAAGTTTTATTGTCCTTTCGTTGAGTTAAGGCAATTAAATAAAGTGTGGTTTATTACCAGTTACAATATTTTTACAATTATGTTACGCTTTCAATTACTTATTAGCATTACACTACTACAATAAAAACTTTATGATAATGTGGGTTTTTGATCGTTTTCAAAAAAGGGTCCTAAATCATTCATAAAAACATAAAACGTGTCGTTAAATGTCGGCACAGCAGGAATGTAAATGCATGTTAGGTTCCATGAGGATTTCTGCTACCACACCTTCCACATCTACACCAAGGTGGTGGTTCAACTCCAAGCCGCTCAAATATTGACATGTGCTGATAACACGCAATGCGACTATGCACCTAGCGAGAGCTCTGCTACTGTGAGGCTTCTCCCTTAAGCAAACAATGTTGGCAAATTGTTCTGCGACGACATGTCAAGTGAGAATTTGCCAAAGCCGATTAAAATAAATGAATGCAAATAAAAAGCACAACTTTTTAAAAGGAATTACACTTTGCTACCAATGTACACAAACTGTGTCAACAACTCTTCTGTTGTGTGCTTTAGGGTCCAGAAAATTATTATTCTGCAAATAAACCAAAAGCCATGCAGAAGTGAACACTGGTGCCATCTGGTGGCAGCCGGGCTCTGCCTACCTCGTTCTTGATGGGGTAGGTGGCGTCCTGCTGCTTCTTGCTCTTCTTGTCCGGCCGGCTCACGTCCAGGTTCTTCATGTAGGTGGTCAGCACCTGCGACACGCCGATGCCCGACAGGATGCACATGACTGGGGCCAGCACCAGCATCAGACGCACCTGGAAGGATGGAGAATGTGGGGCGTCAAGGACTACAAACATGGCTTCCACCCTTTTTTTAGAAGCATGACTGATGTTCGAGGCTGAAATTTTCCCCCGCCTCCACTGCAAAGGGGAAGAATGGTGGGGTGGCTGGTTCCAAGCCATGTTGTCATTTATTCAACAAGCCATAATTATTTAAAGGTAGTTAGAGCTATGTGTAAAACGTGCACTGTACTGATATATCATGAGTTATGATTCACTACTCTCCGAGTATCCCCGAGACAACTTTCTCCAATATTTTTTAATACAGGCTGTAACAATTGTAAACGCTCCTTTAATTATTGACTTAAATCTAAATGAATATACATTCGAGTATTTATACAATACTAAAAATCGCCTGAGGGTTTAAAATATATGCACTTTCCATTGACATCAAACTAAAAAGGGGTTATGAGTTGGGATCCAAAACCACTAAGGACTGGAGGTAAGCAGTGTTAGGTTCGAGGAGAGTGAGTATACACGTTAAGGCCTTACCATGACGGCGGAGAAGTACATGCTGGTGACTCCATACATGATGATGAAGATGCGGGCATCGGAAAGGTTGTTGAAGCAGTAGTATAGACCCACTGGAAGTTAAGGGAAATAAGAGAGGGTCATTTATACAGCAATTAAAGTACTAAAGCCTTTAAGATGCTGAACTAGTAAATTCAAAGTCCATTTTGAGGCATCCACATGTACACTACAGTATATCTTACACAATAATAAACTATTATTCTTCATGAATTGTAAAAGCACACCGTCTAGGAATGGCCTGACTACAACTATGAACTATTGAACCATTTAGCAAATTTTCACCCAAATGACTTGCAGTGAGTTCAGATCTACGTCATTGAGGAGCAGGTAGGGGCCCGGGTCGCTTGCTCAAGGATGCGTACAGGTATAACATTGACCTTGGGGATCGAACCCAGAGCTGGGGTCAAACTGCCCTAACCACTAGAGTTCCCAGGCCCTTATTTATCGTGGTGATCCACATGTGGGGTGTGTGTGTGTGTGCATGGGTGTCTCTCTACGTACCGGGGAACATGAAGACCAGCAGCTGCAGGTCAAAGTAGTAGGAGGACCAGGTGGTGGGCTGGTGCTCAGAGACGGAGGCGATGATGGGGATGTTGTTCTTGGCGTAGGAGGGGTCCAGCAGCGAGTAGAAGCGACCCGTCCAGGGAGAGATCTTACCTGATGACAACAAGACACACGCATACAGTAAGACACCAGGACCCACAGCTCAGATACCCCCCCTTAAAGGCCTCTCATCAAGCCAAAGTTTAAAAATGCACAGCAGGAATTGCATTAAAGAAATAATCAATTATGATCCAAGATTAAATGACGACTAGTTGTGGGGAATCTAAACGTTACGATCATAGGCAATATTAAAACAAGTCAGACACGGAATTATGACGTGGTTTGTGCCGTTTCGCCAGATATTCTAGAATGATATACATCACAGATCCTTACCCACAGGCACACACACACACACACCGCCCCTTACCAGTCAGCATGAGGAGGGTTCCGGCGGAGAGGATGACGAAGCCCACCAGGGAGATGACGCTCTTGAAGAGCACCTCAAACTGCTGGGTGTTGAGCTTGCTGCGCAGGTAGTCCACAAAGGCGTGGATCTGGCACAGGCCGAACACGCCGAAGGCCGCCATGTGTTCCGAGGACTGCACGGGCTGGTTGCACGGACCCGGGGAGGAGTTGGTTAGCAACACGAGGAAAAGGCTCTGCAGAACATTTACTATGCAGCTTGCTGTGACCACTTCTGTAGCCGTAACATGCAATCGTATGTGCTTAAAAAAAAACTAAACATAAGATGGTACGGGAAATTCACACCGCAATTAGACCTGGGTCATTATGATCAGCCCCGTAACAAAATCGGCACATGACATCGAATATATATATGCAGCAATAATTAATTGCAACCTCTCCCAGGTCAAGGAAGGGAAGTGGAGGGTGGAAGGCGGGTTACCTGGAAGCCAACAAAGGAGATCTGCATGGAGAGGATGGTGCCCAGGCAGTACACGGTGCAGTAGGCCACGTAGATGCGGTGAGAGAAGCGGCCCGTGAGCATCAAGACCAGCACGTGGAGGGGGATCAGGTTGATAAGGAACACGTAGCCACCCCAGGAGGACACCTGTGTGTAGAGAAAACCCCCAACACACACACACACACACACACACACACACACACACACACACACACACACACACACACACACACACACACACACACACACACACACACACACACACACACACACACACACACACACACACACACACACATTAAATCTGCATCTAATAAACAGGTACACTTTGGGATACCAATGAATGACTAAGAGAGCTAAATGGCACCGCCGTCTCGGGAGCTGGTGAGTGCTGTTTGTTCGCTGGCCGCCTCTAGCTGCCGCTTACCATGTAGAAGTAAGCCAAGGCACAGATGGAAGACCAGTACACCGAGCCGGTGTTGACAGCCTTGATCCACATGTAGTAGGTCAACAGCATGCAGAAGATGGCGATGCCTGGGTTGGAGGCAGCAGTGGCGTTAGATTCAATTCAATGTGAGCAGAACCTCCCCATATTCCTGGAGGAAAAACCGTGCCTTTTTCGGCATTACCCCGTCTGAGCTGCCCTACCTTCGTTATCATAGGAGCCGGCTACAGAGCGAGAGATGTAGCCGGGCACGATGGCAATCATGGCTGCAGCCAGGAGCCCAGCGCCCGCATCCTGTGGAGGGAGCAAGCGTCAGAGAAAAGAGCGGAGAATCATTCACTGTGCTAATTTTTTACGGGGCCATTCGCCTTCACTTTGGTCAATGGTTTAGAATTGGGTTTTGGATCAAAAAACGACGGAATGTGTAGGCTTATAGGCATTCATTGGAGTCTGTACCTTGAGCTCCTTGGTGAAGTGGTAGGTGACGATGGTGGTGAAGGAAGAGAAGAGGGGGGCCAGGAAGACGCACACGTTGCGGATGTCAATCGTGATGTGGAAAAAGTGGAGGACATGATACAGGGCTGCAGATGTGACCATCAACCCTTGAGGAAGAAAAGAAGAAATGTTGCCAAATTGATACAGGATCAAAAAATGGCATAGACGACAATGTCTTGCATATACATACACCAAGTATTTTGCATCCTAGGTTGCACTTTACACTAGTCCCAATTCCTACCTGGGTAAATGGTTCCTCCGATGATTCTGCCCAAGGGATACCATGCCCGGTCATCAAACCAGTTATGGAACTTGTAGAATCCTTCCTCTGTCAGGAAACGGGTTGTGCGGTAGTTGAAGTACCTTGGGAGGACAAGCAACGGGTATAATGACTGATGAAGTCATGAATGCTGGCATATGACAAAAGTTGAGGAAATATCCAAACAACTAAACAAACAGGGACTTACGGATCAAACTCATGGATGACACTTTCAAACCGCAACACAGAAAACAGTCTGGTAGAAAATGCTGTACAGAAGAAAAGAAAAAAAGTCATAACCACAAACTAGGTATGAAAACTACAACTGCAAATGTCAATAATGTGTCGTTTTTAGATTACTTACAAAGAATAGCTGCCATAGACAGAATGAGCAACTTGAGCAGCGTGTCCTGTTTCTCATAAGAGAGGCGCAGGAAGCCCAACTTAGTCATTTTGGATGAGGTTGGGGACAGCTTACCGTATTACCTGGGGAACACAGGTAATGCACATTATATTTAAACCAGGGTTGAAACTCTTATCCCGGTCCAGGAGTGTGAGAATATTATAACGTTTACAGCATAGAAAAGGGTCTAGATTCACTGTCCAATACAGCACTTTTTAAAAGTTGAGATATATTAAATAAATCAATGCGAGCATATTTTTCCCAACGCTTTATGTCCAGCCCAACCAGATAAGGCCACGCATAGGTTGATGTGGCGTCTGGAACCAGGAAGCGGCCAAGCTCATATTGACTTTTCTGCAGGAATTCCACATCTGCATCGCACACACAATACGATAATAGAATCCAAAATAGCGAAAGATATTCCCAAAAATATCAGACGAGCTCACTATTTAAAGTTTCGTCTCACTAACCCCTAAAATTATTTGACCATCAAAGAACAAACCAACAAAGATCCGTTGCATCTGTAGTTACAACATTATATATGTGCACATTACGAGTATTTAGCGTCTGCTGATATTTTAGATTAATAGTCTGTCTTCTACCAAACGGATGGGTTCATATCAATGATAATTTCAATCAATAAATGAATGCATGCTATAACTATACGAGTAGCAAGGCAAGCTAGCTAGCTGATGTGCACTGAAAAGGAAAGCGATGCTCTTTTCCGCTTTTAGTGCTATCAAAACAGCAAGTCCGTCTACAGAAATAGGATGCCAAGAAATATTTGTAGAATATTGAATTCATTCAATAAGGTGGTTTGAAATTGTATGTTCACTCACCCACTCCTCTCCACTCCAGTATCTCATTCACGTTTCACACACAACCTCGGTGTACAATAATCCCGCCTCCACCAACTACATGAGTGTGTTTATTGGCTGCGGCTCCTTAAAGTGCAAACTCGCACGTCTGTGATTCGTTTATCCGCGGTCGTTCCTGTGCTGTAGAAACGGAACCCGGGCGGAAAACTTGATGCTGTAGTCTAGTGACGTGTCCTTAGCATTTTGACTCCAGCCGGTCCTTTTCTTTTAAGCAGTCTTCAGGAGAAGGTTGTTGTCCTCCAGACGGCGAACACGATCACACATTGAATTAGTTTAAGTATCCGATTTTGACCTTTTTGAACTAACTGTAATAAAGTAAAAAGGCCACCACTACTGCAAAAAAATAAGCCACTCTGAATTGTTTAACTGGCTATTTTATATGTTTTTTTTTTAAGGCAAACATTGATCCTCTAAATATTATATTCCGAGAATTAAAAAATACGACGTGTAATAAGGGAAACAGCAAATGTAGAATACTGACCAATTTTATTGAAATTAGACATGTTACTTTTACAAAACCTCACTGACAAATATCAGTCTCCACAAACGCCATCCATCACTTGTATGTCACCTCTTCCAAAAGATGGCCAATTCCAAATCCCTTACAAATATAGTCAGTTATGGTGATTGACTTATTGTGGATTTCAAGTTACACCTTCATAACACATGGTCATCATCGGCAGCACTAGCAACCAGAGGCCCATGGTCTGTCTGCATGGACTAGTAAAGTCTCCTTCTGATCCTTGAATAGAAGCTAACTCCACTACTCCCCCTCAGTTGTTTTATCAACTTCGATAAATGGAAAAAAATAAAAATAAACATGAATAAAAAGTTTGGCAGTGTCGTCTGACTCCAGTAGAGTCGTTTAACTTAAACTACCTAGGAAAGACGGAAACATCATTATCATCTCATACAGGTCATATCATCCCTGAATTGCGGTGCCCAGAGGGGAGTGAAATGGTACTTTGGGATGAAGAATGAGGTACAAATCAACACAATCTACTTTATGCAATTAACAAATCAAGATTAATTTTCGGGACATACAAATGTTTTTTTTACTGACATTTTGCCAGCATCCTTGCGGTTTTAAAAGAAATTCAGCTAAAAACAAAGTATTTAATAATAAAAATACCATAGAAAGGTGCTCCACTGGACCCCAAAGCATTGCTACTCTGAAGGAATCATAGACACTGTTCTCCTGCTACTTTGCATTTGACATCTGTTGAAGTTCTTCCATCTCTACTAACGAAGCTCAACTACAAGTGTGCTTACTTTCTTTACAGGCAAACATGTCCCTTAAAAGAGAACACAAAGACTCCCTCTTTCAGGGTACATCACTCCATTTCTTTAACCTTTTCTGAACACCATGGATAAAATCTTGTGCTGTAGGTAATTAATAGAGGGACATTCAAAATGGCACATAACCGGAAAATGAATAAATAATTAAAATGGGATTTAAGTGAGAGGCACAGGCAAGTCAGTTCGATTATCCAGTCTTGTTAAAAAAAAAAGAAAAGTGATGGGCATGCCAAATCCACATTAAAAAGGGCCGCAGATTAGTAAAAAAAAATAATACAAAAATTAAATCGTAGACCCATTGTCCTTAATCAAATGTCAGCATCCTCACCACCACCCTCAACCCAAATACAAATCCATCTCCCAGAATCCTTTTCCTCTTGTCCCCACGCCTCAGCTGCCGAGCCTCGTCCGGGGCCCGTCCTCCGGGGCCCGTCCTCCGGGGCCCGTCCTCCGGGGCCCGTCCTCCGGGGCCCGTCCTCCGGGGCCTGTCCTCCGAGTGACCATCCTTCAGTGGCTGGCGGGCGGCGGTTTGTGGCGCGCGGGCGATGTGTGGGGCGATGGCAGCCTCTCGACGGAGGGGGAGGGCGTGAGCGAGGTCTGCAGGTGGACGGTCTTGTGGAAGAGCTTGTTGCTGATCATCACCACCAGGGAGAAGAGGCGCAGCTGGAAGTGGCTGTGGGAGACCCAGGAGGAGACACGGTCGCGTGGGTTAGTGACGGGGCGATGCTGGGCAAGCTACATGGGCTCTTTTTGAATGATTTATCATCATAGCTGACACACACGCACACGCTGACACACAAGCACAAGCACAAGCACACACACACACACACACACACACACACACCTCTATCTATACTCACTATAGCTTTGTGGGCGTCTGGGCCTCATTAGCGCTGATGATGAACAGAGGGAAGAGGATAGAGAACAGGCAGCCGCTGCAATCCAAAACACGAAAACCAAGATTTAAAACACTCAAGAAAAATCATTTATGCAATGAAAACTGGAGCGACTGATTGGAGACCATATGGAAATATATGTGTGATTAAAGGACTGGAGATATTGTTCTTCCCAGAGACATCTGGGACAAGAGTGTGGAATACCTGATTATATAGGAAGAGGGCAGAGCGGTCAGAAGAGCCATGGGCAACCCGAAGCCAAAGTAGTAGGGCCAGTTCCTCTCGATGTTGGACAGCCGCTGGTGCATCTCAACGCCTGAAAACCGTACAAGTTACAAACCGTAGCAATGTTAGAAAGAAAGCGTGGAAGAGTAAATCGTTGGTGATGTATGCGTGTAGGAACGGACGCGGTGTCCCACCGTGGTTGAACCAGCGGTACTCGAAGCAGTAGAGGGAGTACAGCAGGGACATGTGCAGCAGGCTGACCATCTGTCCGATGGCATCAATGGGGAAGAGGCTGACCACCATACCCTGGTGCGGCACGCCGTCAAGCACACAGAGTTACAGAATTACACAGAGCACCTTCAATCCCCATTACACTGATGGGGAAACAATCACGTTAGGTAGCATAGTGCAAGGTTATACCAACGTTGATTGGCCAGAGGTGGTTTTGCCATTTCCACAATTGCATGTGCTACATATGCTGAAGACATACTGGAAATCCAATAAAACAAATCAGACTCGTCAAGTTTATCAGAAAAGTAAATTGACTTACTTTAAGTTTAGCTAACAGACAATACATTGAAGGTTAGCCAACACCAGGAAAGTGTCAAGTCATGATATTTCTTTCAATTTCAACCTTGAGTGTCACATAAACACTGAGTGTCACAACACTAGTTCAGCTTACATAATGCCCATTTATTGCAGTTTTTGGCAAATACATGAGTTGGTTACGGCAAGCATCCTTGAAGCCGCTTTGACCCTGTAAAAGGTACAAGGTGTGTACCTGGATGAGGAATAGAGCCTGAAGCAGGAGGTTAAACAGCATGTCTGCGATGATCTTGCTGACGCTGGGAAACGACTGGGCCTTTCTGCCGGACACCTCAAACGCCAGGTCAGCTATGTCCTAAAAAACAAAACAGGACAGCGATTGACCAAAATCCCCCTCAAAGGGTCAAAGAATTGACAGTTGTTTGCACATAAAGTCTCTTATTTTGACCACTATGTGAAGCTCTCTTGTATCGTTATTTTATGGCCGAAGGTAATCCGACACCTAATCAATATCCAAGATACTTTCATGGGTTGTGATCCAGCCAACCTAGCTTTAGACTCAACAGGGATTCTTAAGACGAAGGGAAACCCTACCCGAGCATATACTCGAGGGAGATACTTGAGTAGATCCATCGGCCCTACTTCATTGATAAACTACCGGGACGACAACAAGCATTGTGATTTACAGCCTAGTCCTTGTGAGGCCTCACCTGGAACCAGATGGCGTTGACGATCTTGCTGAGCACAAACAGGGGGAGCACCCAGAGGGCGCTGAAGACGGAGGTGAGGATAAACTCTAGCCAGGACCACACACTGCCGTGGAGGGACGGGTCACCTGAGGGGGACACATGGTCCAATGTAGACATAAGCTCTGGATGTCAGGTAGTAGTTTTAACCACTGGTGTGTAGGAAGATAAAGTCAATGGGATGATTATCAAAAGGTGTGGCGTAAGCCATCTGGTAATTCTGTTTGTACATACTGTTGCAAAACACAACACCTAGTCGTGCATAGGCTGTGTTGGAGTTGCTAGTGGTAGGGGTACATACCGATGATTCGGGCTGTAATCATCTGCAGCAGCGGGATGAACAGCCGATAGAAGAGAAACAGACTGAGCTGAGGAGGATAGGTTTAAGGACTATTAGAATTGTATTGGAAACAAAGACTGCTTAGTATTATTTTTGGAGCTAAAGTAATTGTACATCATACTTTTTTTTATTTTAAGAACTAGTATGATTGAATCAAGGGGGATTTGATTGGTTCAGTCAGAAATGTAGATGAGGTCATCATGTTAAAAAATATCTCATCATGTTTGCTTAAAGAATAAAGAGACACGCGATTGGTATTAGGTATACACTCGTAATTACCCAGAATACACCTCCATTCCAGGCACAGCATTGAAAAATCCTACTGGCTAACTTGGGTTCACTGGAAGCAGAGAAGTGGAAAGGGGAATAACAGTTAACAATCCGTCACCATCAGTCAAGACCATCACCTTTTATGGAGGGTCACCCAAGAGAAGAAGGGTGGGGTGTGTGATTTCACTTGGAGGCCGGGACCTACTTGTCAGGTTTGCGCTCCTCGCTCTGTGCCCGTCTCTGTGCCAGGGCCCCGCTGGCCCTCCTCCTCCTCTGCTCCTCCCTCTTCTGCTGGATGCGAGCGTCCAGCTTTGAGATGGTTCCAATCCCCAAAATGGAGTCCTTGATTCCCTAGGGGAAAATAAGCGCATGTGTATGCAGGTTGTTACACAATTAAAGTTGTGCAGATACGGAAATAAAAGCCATATGAGAATACATATCATTACTTTATTTCTGAAATGGGATCTTTAGGAAGGGAGACAACAGCAAGGCCTTCTTCAATATATAATGCTGATGTTAAATTGAACAAATTATCATTACCACTAGGGAGAGAAAATATTTGCCAAATGACTTGCAATAATGCAACTAATTATTAATAGATAGATATGTTTGTCTTCACACCACAATGTGGAATATGACAAGATCATTCATATAGTGTTTATAATCTGTCATCTTATCAAACTGTTCAGGGGAACCGAGTAGTATTTTACTTTAATTTTGGTTAAATTAAGAATTTGTATAAACATTTCACAATAGTTGAGGAGGAACATGTGACGCGTATGTGTTTAGCATGATGATGATCGTGATGATGAGGAGGAGTATGTTGACCAGCTTACCGTCGCAACATTGCGGAGGAAGGCCCGGGCGCTGTCTGTCATCTCTGGACCAGCTGCAGATCCATCAACTGCTAAAGGAGGGGGGGTTTGCGACCTGGTGGTCAGTTCTCATGGCAGGGAGGAGCTTTCCCAGTAACCTGGGACAACAGAGGAAAATTGGGACGAGGCCACACAACAGCAGGTTTTAATGTTTAATAGTATGAGTAATCACAAGTTATCATTAAACAGAATTTCCCCTTATTTATGATATGCCTGTCAGCTGTAAATATGGTCTCTGTAGTGTCTGTGAGACTGTTTATTTATAATGCTGTTTTTATATTCAGTGTTTTTGTAGTAGTGGTAGTTTTGTACCATAGCCTATACCAAATACATTTTACTGAACAAATATATTACTGAATAATTACTAGTATCCCCCCCGATAGTCGGATGTAAGACAGAACAATGTAGACTGCCTCCTTCCTGTCTCTGGGAATTCTTTGTGGAAATACATGTCGAGTAAACAGTCCATGTCAAAACAATGATAATTTTACTAACGTTAATATCAGGGTTTGCGTCGTGGACCAGACCTGGCCGATGTTGTTTTTTCGCGTTTTATTTTGATGACATAGGGCTATATATTTATAATACGGAATGCTGTAAGAGCTTATGGATCGTTACGTCAGATCACTTTGTGCTGCGTAATGATCCATAACTACATTGTCCAATAGACTAGATTACAGTAAAGCAGAAATACAATCTAACACACAATTTGAGATTTATTTCAGACCACATTTAGCAGACGACCATTTGTTTTACAAAAGGGTGGTTGCATGAAGTCAGACTACATGTTTGACCTAATTACCCAAACATTATGTACATAATCAGGAGCATATTCGACCCAGATCTTCTTAGAATCGTCCATACGCGTTAGGCAATGGCTCCTTAAATCTGTAACATTAGCTGGCTGGTGCTTGGTTAGTGAGCTCAACCACATAGCTTAGATGGTAGCTCAAATGTAACGTTAGACGGCTCCTTTCGGCCTACAAAGACGCACAAGCACATTTTGTTGTTGTTTCCTGCACCATAATGCCAGAGATCGTGTTATCTGGGCTCGCAGGATGTTAAGACTGCATGACTCCTTATGTTTTGTTCACTGTCAGCTACGCCTTACGTTATGTGTGCATTATGCTTCGCGACTGATGTTTTTTCGTAAAGACAACACTCTTAACACGCGAGTGATGTCAAAGAACATGAGTACGTGTAATGAAGATCTGAACTTACCTCATGCGACAAGCTCAACGTATATGAACTTCAGCAATTCGTGTTTTTCAACCCAGTAAGTGACAAAAACAAAACCAAACAAACGCTGGGTGGCAGGCCCGTGGGTATTGCGCAAGCTCCGACCTCAAAGTACCATGGGAAGTGTAGTAAATGTAGGTTTTTCAGACCCGTATGGATGGACAGTAAATACTATCATATTGAGTTAACATTTAATTGGTTAAGTCGATCTGGTAATATACCTTAGCTACCCCGGTCATTTATTACAAGAAAGCTAAGGTTATAAAATAATATAATATATAAATCATATTTGATTGTATTAATATACAAATATATTCATATACAGTTGTATTAATATAACAATATAATACTATAAAATAAACTATATTGAGGGTATCTTACAATGTTTATGAGGCCCTAAACACATTGAAAAGCCCTCAACATAGACATAGCTCCCTCCCCCCACCCCCCCCCCCCTCTCTCTCTCTCTCTCTCTCTCTCTCTCTCTCTCTCTCTCTCTCTCTCTCTCTCTCTCTCTCTCTCTCTCTCTCTCTCTCTCTCTCTCTCTCTCTCTCTCTCTCTCTTGCTCTCTCGCTCTCTCTCTCTTCACAACTTGTACTCTCTCTCTTTCCCTCTCTTTCTCTTACCCACACACATACCTCACACAGACAACACACTCTCTCCATCTCTGTTCCTGGGTCTGTTGCTTTCCCAACTAAATTTATTTCAGCGGACATTTATTGGAAAGCATCTTAAAGTTTATCAATGGTTGTTTTGAGAATAAGAAATTCCCACAAAAGGAAATATGCTTTTATCTGTTTGAGCATCTTTGGATTCATCATGTACCGATATTTAGGGTGAGTACATATTACACGAACAACGAGGGCTGCATCTTATTTGCTACATTACTACAACATTATGCTGCTAAACTTTTTCATGAGACTGGTTTTGCTGTTTTTCTATGGTAATGTCTTTGCATTGGAAAAACTGTAGGCATTCCAAATAAGAAAAGCATAAAGAAAATAAATCAAGTTGATTGTTAAGACTTGATTTTTTTTTTTACACTCATTTGCATTTTTTGAAATCTTTTTGCATATGCCTTGTCCTATGCCTTGTTGTAAATACGCATACTGCCCATTTACTTGTTTAGACAAGATTCTTGTCCTTTTACTTGTGCCATGCAAATTCCTTTCGCTCATGTCATGAGTGCCCTATTCAAAACGCAAAAGCATAATGGGCGGATAACGCAACGAGACACAAATGCCCCAATTCTTCTCCAGGACACCAGTGGGGGGGAGGAGGTTGAGCAGGAAACTGGGCCTGCACGCCAACAACTCTCAGTTCACCCTAGCCGGGGAGCCCTTCCGCATCCTAGGGGGGTCCGTGCACTACTTCCGGGTCCCCAGCGCGTACTGGAGGGACCGTCTGATGAAGGCCAAGGCCTGTGGCATCAACACCATCACCACGTAAGGCAGACATCTGTAAACAACCTCTTTGTGTAGCTGTCATATTCACAGGGGGATCTGGGGTCGCTTGATGGAATGAGTACTAGCATACTAACATAGAGCGGGGGGGGGGGGGCATTCTGGGCTGTGTTGGTTTGAATCCCTGCAGATATGTGCCGTGGAGTCTGCATCAGCCGGAGAGAGACGTCTTCAACTTTCAGACACAGCTGGACTTAGAGTGAGCGCCGAAATCTGTTCCTTGTTTGTCTGTCTGTCCGCACAATCGACCCTCACACAAGCTCCAAGTTGCATGGAATCTGTGAGCCATCCAGCCATCCAGCTCACCCCAGACTTACCTTACAGCCATTAGGGTGCTGAGTTATCAATAGCTCTGGTGTGTTTGGGGAATGCCCCACATTGCGTCTGGTGTCACGTTCATATCATCATCGTCCTCACCATTACCGCCCGTAAGCCGCCGGGCCCAGGGGAGACCAGGTAGGGGACGAAGCCACCTGACAACCGATGCAGCATTTCCACAACAACAGCAACGCGCAGCAGGGCAATTAGCGCTATTGGAGAGTAAGGAGCAGCCAAGGGATGCTGTATCAGCTAGGGTTGTGGCCGCAAACTCAGGGCCCAGGCTTTCAGACTTCCAACCCTGGAGATATGCGGCTGTGTGGCCAATGCCCTATATGCATCTTAAAGATGAATATAAAAACTATTATTAGTGCTGATGTAAGTGTTTGTATGGCAAATGACATCACATGACACAATTTCTGCCAATTAGAGAAGGGGTCTTTCGATAACTTGTTTTTGTTCCCCCCTAGATGGTCCCAGATGACAGGGATAATGTGTTTGGTTACTTGTGTTTGGGATGTCACAATTAATACATTTCCGGAGTGGGAATGTGTGCCCTCTCTCCTTCTATCTCTCTCTTTGGTATTGATTGAGTTTGAACTCTTTCTCTGATAGTGTTCTGTGGTCTTGATGGCAGGTCTTACATCAGTCTAGTGGCTGAGCTGGGACTCTGGGTAATCCTGCGACCAGGGCCTTATATCTCTGCTGAGCTGGACCTGGGCGGACTTCCAAGGTTGGTCTGATGTTTTCATATACAACCTCTATAGTTTCGATAGCTTCTTCAGCTTCTAATATCTATTGTGATACATACTATGACTCATCTTTCAGCGAGTGTGGAAAACTTGTGGTGCTATCTAGTCTGTGTACACGATAATCAACTGGTGAACAATAAAAACTAAATAAATCGGTTAACGAATCAGCAATTTCCTGAAAAAATGTTGCGCAAAAAAATATTAATGAAGCTATCAACTTTAGAAACTTTAGAAATGTGCACACACAGAAGCCAATTGACCCAGCCGCACAAAGTGCACATTGTTCTGCGTTAGAAATTGATTGCCTTACACTAAATTTGTATGCAGCTGGCTTCTTCAAGATGAGAACATGCGGCTGAGGACAACATACCCGGGCTTCACGGACGCCGTCAACGTCTTCTTTGATAAGCTCATCCCAAAAATAGTTCCACTTCAGGTCACTGCAGGCGACAAGCTTCACAGAAATATGTGGTTGTTTTGGATTTTCTTTTGCATAACCCCCTGTTACGGTTTTGATTTCAGTTCAAGAAGGGAGGCCCAATTATTGCAGTACAGTTGGACGATAGCTATGGGTCCTATGCCAAGGACAACCGCTATATGGCTTTCATCAAGGAGGTAGCGAGCCATGTGACCTCACACATAGGTACAGGCAATGCGGGTGTGTTGTGTGACTGTATTGTTTTCTCAAAGGCCTTGACGTCCAGGGGTGTCAGTGAAATGCTGCTCACATCAGACCTTTCCAATGGACTGAAGGCAGGCGGTGTTAATGGAGGTATACTTCACTAAGACATTCATTGTACACATATTACACATGGGTAAAGTTCAAGCAAACATACACATGCACAGAGTCATGTAGTCACGCAGGCACACATGGAGGCACTAACGCAGGCACACACCAAAAATTACAGCTAATTTTAAGTTACACACTCAAGGACACACAGGCATAGATTCAAGCACACACACACACACACACACACACACACACACACACACACACACACACACACACACACACACACACACACACACACACACACACACACACACACACACACACACACACACAGACCCATTCTCTAGCACACATACACATAAATGGTATCATGCACGTTTGCACAAAATGACATTAAACAATTAGATGTTAATTTAAATTATACACTCAAGGACACAGGCATACACATCAATTCAAGCACACACACAAATACACACAAAAAAGACGCTTACTCAAGCACACATACACATACATGGAATCATGCACCTTCGCACACAATTACATTAAACAATTAAATGTAAATAACACAAACAGGCAGACACACACACACACAGCAGGACGCACACACACACACACACACACACACACACTAGGACGCACAAACACACACACACACACACACACACACACACTAGGACGCACAAACACACACACACACACACACACACACACACACACTAGGACGCACACACGCACAAACACACACACACATACAGACCGTAATGTCTAACCCTTCTCTGGCAGCCATCAGAACGATGAAGCTTTGGAAGCTCCGTACGAAGGACATGCAGGAGCTGAACTCTGTCCAGGTATCAGTACTGATTGTCCGAAGCCCGGAGTCCTGCCATAGTGTGGGGATCACTGTAGAAGTGATCACTGTATAGCTCCTCCGTTGTGCTGTGTGTTAGCCCAACAGCCCCGCCATGGTAACGGACATCTGGAGCGGCATGGCCGACGCCTGGGGTGATCTTCACCATGTGCTTGCTCCCGAAGGTAAGAAGGACCTTTGTGACGGACATCTTTGAAAGGTGCTACTGATTTGATTCAGAAAAGGCAGCACTATTGGGCTCAGGTTATGTTTACTATGAAATGGAATGTCATAGTAAACACATTTAAACTAATGTTTTTTTTTACATTAATAAAAACATTAACTGCCACCAGCGCTCCTGGCTGGTGGCATTGAGGGCCAAAGATGAGTTGCATCATAGCGTGACCTTTGTTTTGTTGTAGACATGGTGTCCGCTGTGAGGGAGATTCTGAGAAGAGGAATGTCCATCAATCTCTACATGTTCCACGGAGGCACCAGTTTTGGCTTTATGAGTGGTGCACTTGGAATCCCTTCATACAAAGCAATAGTTCCAAGCTATGGTTGGTTGCTATGTGATATTTTGCCTTAGCCTTAAACCATTTGTATAATGTCTGCTTCTGTCCGTCTTATGTCCTATTAGAAAGCATATTTGCCTTTATTTCAAAGCCGCACTATTCATCATGTGAACTAGATGGCAGTGCAGGGCAATTGTTTGACCACTCCTTTTTTTTGGTGTCTTCCAGATTATGACGCTCCCTTGTCTGAGGCAGGAGAGTACACACCGAAGTACCATCTTCTTAGAGATCTTTTCAGTCGATACAACAGTGAGTCAGAACAAAGCTACAACTAAACACTTCATATGCACACCATGAATCTTATTTTGTGTCTTGTGTCTATGTATTATAATTGTTTTACGACCTGATTACTACACAGAAACAGTTGAAGACGTCGTTGCCTGATTACCTGTTTGTATCTTTATTTATGGGTGATGAGTCTGTGCCTGATATGCCTGCACTGCGTTATAGAGAGCCCTATGAGCCAGCTATCATGTATAACCACCTGTCCCTGTGGGATGCTCTGAGCTTCACTGAAGAAGTAAGTGCAAAGTTATTGTGTGTGTGTGTGTGTGTGTGTGTGTGTGTGTGTGTGTGTGTGTGTGTGTGTGTGTGTGTGTGTGTGTGTGTGTGTGTGTGTGTGTGCGTGTGCGTGTGTGTGTGTGTGTGTGTGCGTGTGTGTCTGTGTATGTAGACCTATGTATTTACGTATGTGTCTGTAGATTTGCTGGCATCTATTTTTTATGCCAAATCCTATTTGGAGCAAACTTAAAATCGGACTAAAATATAATTTCCCTATCTTAGCCGTTTAAATCCGCCACACCGGTCAATATGGAGAACCTACCAGTGAATAATAAAAACGGCCAGTCGCAAGGATACACACTGTATGAGACAACCATCACTAGCGGGGGCTTACTGAAGTCTGGGGACAATGTTCGCGACCGTGCCCTGGTGAGTGACCTTTCAACAGCCGCCATGGAATGCTGTAGTCTGGTTACCATGGAATCCCTTTACAAGACACATTCTTTATGCTCATGCATACACATGCACCATCGCACGCACACGCATGTGCACAAATCCTAACACCCATGCACATGCACACACTTGTGCAAACTCACACACACACACCAACACACCATAGACACATGCATGCACACACACTCACACACACTACAGACACACTCACAAAAACAAACGTTGGTGCACGCACACACACCCATGCACACACACACTTATATGAATTATTGACAGTTTGTTTATTGAGTAGTCTTCAACAACAAATGAAAAATTAGTTTGGATTCAACTTTTTTATCAAACTTAAATGCTTGTTAGAGTGATGTGCTTGACAGACTTATCCCATATTAACAATAGCTTGACTGTATTTCGTTCAGTTTATTTTCTGTCTGCCTTAATAAATGTGTTTTTTCTTCTTCAGGTCTTTGTGGACAGAAGGTATATTGGTTTTTTTAAGCGCAACACTCTAGAGATGGCAGTCCCTGATGGCGAGGTAGGCTATCTATCTATCAACACTCTGCCATTCTTGATTAACATTGCCTGCCTGGGTGGGCTGATGTATAGTGACTGGTGACTCACTGACCTAAAACCAAACAAAAAATCATTTCACCCCCAAAAGGGAAAGCGGACTTTGAGCCTTTTGGTGGAGAACTGTGGCCGGGTACACCGTGGCAAAGACCTTGACAAGCAACGCAAAGGTTGTAGTTCCACTCCAGCGCCTTTCCTCCCATCAAACCACTCCCTCGTTGAACGCGCATCCGTCGCCTGCACGCTCGTGTTCATTTATTATGCTTTGTTGCAGGCTTGGTGGGAGATGTTTTATTAAACGGAACCCCTCTGCGAGATTTCACGATCTACAGCCTTGATATGAAACCCAGCTTCATCGATAGGTTTGTTGAGATAAGACTTCCTAAATGCGAACGGCATAAAATGTAAAAATACTTCGTCAAAGGATTTTTGTGTGCATAAAACTGTGACAGATGCTTTGTCCCAGTCTTTACCGGGCGCCGTGGAAAGCTCGGCCCGAGGTCCCCCTCTACCCTGCCTTTCTCATGGGAGCGCTGTTTGCCTACGGCTACCCCAGCGACACATTTGTGAAGCTTCCTGTAAGTGAATGCCAAAGTGATGATACACTGGCTTTGACGCCTTCTGTTCATGTTGTTTTCCCCAGAAACGTTGGCAACGTAATTATGTGTTTTGTTGAGCACAAGTCCATTTTTCTTGCCTTTTTCTTTTATGAAACCGCAGGGATGGGGCAGAGGAGTTGTGTTTATTAACGGGCTGAACCTTGGCCGCTACTGGTCCAGTGGGCCCCAGCAGGCCCTCTATCTGCCGGGGCCCTTTCTCAACAGTGGAATGAATCAGGTCTGAAATATAAATCAGTCGCAATCATTTTGTCCACTTGGTCTCTCTCTCTCTCTCTCTCTCTCTCTCTCTCTCTCTCTCTCTCTCTCTCTCTCTCTCTCTCTCTCTCTCTCTCTCTCTCTCTCTCTCTCTCTCTCTCCTCCCTCTCTGAGGTGTTGTTTACTGTGTTTGTAGATCATCGCATTCGAGGAGCAAGAAGCAGACTACAAGATCCAGCTGGAAGATACGCACGACCTGGGCATGACCGCCGACATCAAGTGAATGTGTTGCCACATTATTTATTTGTATGTTTGAACGTTTTTGGTTTTGTCCCTGCCTACCATTACTGGACGATGAAATGACCATACAGACTAGGGTATTTGCTTAGACATTCGCATATATGGGTAATCAAATGCCCATTTAATATAAAATAAAAAACCCAGACACAGGTTTACATTGAGAGGGATTTTTATAACATGTATAACCGTACCTCTTTGTTCTCTTTTGGGTAAAGAGAGAGAACAGCCCTTTTAAACATGGACCAAAAATAACCAAATAAATGCTTCACCATCGGTCTGTGGAATGCCTCCTGGAATGCTAAAACATGATCAGCATGAGACACATCCATTGGGAACATTAATAACATATGTTCATTTAATAAACATAAGATAATGCAGTTATAAGCATTAACTAACAGTAAAGTAATGGTCTAGTAATCAACTAATGGAGTCATCGTTTACTGATGGTGTCAATTGATACATTATTTAATATGGCTTGGGCTAACCCTAGCCCCCTACTTATAATCACTTGTAAACACTAACGCCTATGCTAATGCTATTCACTAAGGCGTATTACTGCACTAACAAATGTTAATTAATGGTTAATTAATGTATGTAAAGTGTTACCATCGTCATTTGTGAATATACTGCACAGTACTGCACATAACAACTCCAAAGTCTCTAAAAGAAAGGCAAAGTTGGCACATTTCTCTGAAAAAATGAAAATACCCTGACTTATGTTGACCCAAGTGCTGTCAGAACAACAGCAGTAGTTACAAAAGTTTGGAATAGTATTTAGTAACCTCAATGACCTCCATGACCGATGGAGGAAACCCTTAGGCAGACGATCATATAAATAGTGGAAGGAAAAGAAATACAAAACGAACCAGCACCACATCCAAATCCAATCCATACTGGAGACAAAGTCCTATTCATACTTTGGAAGGACATGGCAGGTAAGGTAGGTTTCTTTGTGAGGAACCTTTGAAACACACCCCTCTCTAAACTGTGCTGGAACATGTAAAGACAATATGAATTGATTTCCCTCGGCTCGCAAGATATTGCAACATGTCAATCAAACCCAATCAACTGTCCAAATATGGATACCTATACTCCATCTCCCGACATTACCAAACCACTAGTGTGTGTGTGATTGGATTAGCCTTTATAATCTCCCTTAAGCGTTCGAGAGAACGCAGATGACAAAGCAGCACAAAGTCTGCATATACACACAATATATCCATCTCCATGTACTATCAAACTACAGTTAACATTCAGTAACACACACAAATCCATGTACCCCATAACATAAAAAACAGGAATATTGCAGAAATGCCCTCCATCATGTCTCTGATTGTCATTTGCTGCTGCCTTGTCACAAGACAAGGGCCCAATTACTTCCCTGCATGGCCGCCCTGTGTCCCAAACAACTAGTTAGGAGCAGCGACAACAAAAAGGGCCCCTATGTTCTGCCGAGCAGGGGCCCGGGCTGCTGCTGTAGGTCGCTGAGAGAGCTCTTTATGGCGTGGCTGAACCCCCTCTTCACGCCGTCCGGACTGATGGTGTGGTGTCCCTTTGTCTCAATGCTTAAAATATAATAAAATGTAACAAACGATGAAAGGTAATTATCATTAAATTATTATTATTATTTAAACTTTTCAACACACGTAACATGATTTTACATTAACATTTAGGGCGTTTAGCAGACGCTGTTATCCGAAGCGACTTACTATAAGTACATTTGTCAGAAGAAAGAGAAACAATATATCACTGTCGGTACAGTAAAGATGTTCATAGAACCAAGTGCCAAGCACTTACAATCGCTAGGTTTACCCCATTCACCGTATTCAACAAAGCTAGCTAGGATAAGAATCAGGACAAGAATAAGACTATCATGGGGCATTTCCACCGGAGGGTGCGGGTCGGTTCAGTATCCAAAGGTGTGGCATGGTTCGCGTGCAAAAGTGGGCATGATCCGGACTGAGCCGTATTGAGCCGTACTCGTCTCGCAGTAATCCTCCGTTGGGGTACTGAGACGCCTGAAAGGATGCCGGCAAGTTCGAGCTACACACGCCGTCCGTTAATTAGTCGACAGAACCGTCTCTTCCGTGCAACGGGGATAATAACAAACAAACACAATACCCGCGAGGGTTAAAACAGCGAAAGCTTCGTTGATTGAAGAAAATGTCACTCAAAAGTTTAATATCCTTCTTCGACATCCTACATTGTTGCTCTTTGTTCATTGTGTCACGTTCTTCTTTTTCCTTGGATTTATTAGCAGGCTACACTGTGTCGGGATGCTATGAGGCCACGATGCTTACGTAGCTGCCGCGGCAATCGACATACGGCTTAATCGCAGGGTACTGTCGGCGGTGGAAACGCGAGCCGTAACTGAGTTGGGCTTTACCGCACCTTCACTACTGAGCCGAGGCGTGCTGGGCCGAAGCGTACCGCCTGTGGAAATGCACCGTATCAGTGTGGTGACCTGGGTTGCCCGGTACATGTCGTCATACTTCAACCTCGGGATTTGAGAAACCTCGCTGGCCCTCATTCACCAGTGTGGGCCTCTCTGTCCTGGTATGCCACACCAGCACCTGGTTGTAACACAGGGAGGAGAGCACATGAGATGGATGAGGACACATGACGTTATATGTTTTCTTTAAAAGTCTTCAAAGATGTCTCATGCACACACATGGGCTATGCACTCGCACACCCGAGCAGAGAGAGGATGACTTCAAACAATCGATAAACCACGACAATGTTGGAACACGGCCCCATTCAAGAAACATGGGAGCATATATTTGAAAAGAGTCTAGAAGGCCAAGCCTGCGAGTGACGACTATTCGACTAAACACACAATTTCAACAGCTTCTAATCTCCGGCGGATGACACCGATTGGTGACGCATAAATCATTGACATCCTTCACTCCAATGTCCTTGTTTCCAACCCAGCCCCCCAGAGAAGGGGGGGACCCTTCCCTGGGCTTACCTTGGTGCAGTTATCCGCCTTGGGCTCCAGGTCGCTGAGGGAAACCAGCGCACTGAGCAGGTTGGTCTCCTGGTAACCCGACTTGACGTCGCGCAGCTTGAAGACGACCTCAGACTTTCGGATGAGGAGCTTCAGGTTAATGGCGAAGCCAGCCATGTCGATGGCGAACGGCCGATTCGGTGCGAACCCCGTCACCCAGCCGCACACCTTGCCCTGGGCGTTGATCTTGGGCGACTCGTATTTCCGGCCTGCAATGAAGCCCACAGGCCACACCGACACCATCGTGGTGGAGCGCATCTGGGCGGCGTGGGGATAGAGCGAGAGAGCAGGGAGGAAGAACCATCATGTGCTTGGGGTCACCCGTACACGCAATACCAAATTGTGCGGAACTGAAAAAGGCAGGCGAGCACTTACTGCTAACCTGACCCGTAGCAATTAACGATTTTAAAGTCCATGTATGTTCTTCATGCATTTCAAATAAGTAGCTATTCAACCGAGGCCATGTTCACACTCCTATCCATGAAAATCAGACTATTTGTTGGAACAAAAAGGCAGATTTAGAATAAATTGGAGATCAAAAGAGAATCGACACAACTCAGTGTAACATTTCAATTCTCTAGGTTATCGTCTCAAAGACCCCCGCCCCCCCCCCCCCCCCTCCCCCACCCTCCTCGGGGAAAAAAAGCATGTCTGTCGTCACCTCCTCAAACAGCTGCAGGCTGTACACGTTGTCATCGTCCGCAAAGTACACCACCCCGGGGGGCGTCTCGCCCATGGTCAGGCGCAGCCAGCGCAGCCCCAAGTTCTTCTGGATGCCCCCCCGCGGGTAGGACCCCGTCATCCTCAGGACCCTGGGCGTCTCCAGGTGGAGGTGGGTGTAGTTGAGGCCCGTGGCCTTCAGCAGGCGGCGCACCAGCGCGGAGGTGTTGCGGGCGTCCTCGATCACGACCCAGTGCAGGTTGGCCACGTGGAGGAAGGTGTTGGCCATCCGCGTCAGCTCCGCCTTCTGCACCGCCCTCGGGAAGGTGGCGGTGATCACGTAGAGGGGCGCCAGCGTGGCGGACCAGGGCGGGGGCCGGCTGTAGACGTACTCGGTGCGCACCGCCTCCACGATGCCGCCGCCCGCCCCCGCCGCCGCCCTCCCCCTCGGAGCACAGCCCTCCCTGGGGGAGGAGGGGTCCCCCGAGGCAGGGCGGCTGCCGTTCCTTCTGTCTGTGGGGAAGGGGGGGGGGGTGGGCATTCAGGACACCGAGGGGGCAGTCATGTTTTGGCCAAAGTGTTATATCTTACCCTACTCTACTCTCCTTCATTGCTGATTCACTGTGCCGCATTGGCTATATCCTAAGCCAATCAGAATGCTTTCTGCATTCCATTTTCACTATCTGCCGAAGTCATCTAGCATATTTTACGCTAAATACATGATGAACCTTAAAATATGACTTTGGTAATTATGCTATGAGGCTTTACAAAACCATGATTGCAATGCCAAACAAATGTGATGAAGGAGCTAATTCTTGTTAGCGGGAAAACGTGCATACCCGTCTTCATTTGAGGCCCACCTATTGCTTGGCTAAAAGTGTGGGCGCTTTCCTTGCACATTGCATGCTAGAGCCGTTGTATTGTAGATATTAAATATTGATCAATCAAATAAAGCGAGAGCAGTTCAAGCTGCAAGATGCATCATATATTGTGTAACATATAAAATAGAATATAAAGCAATGGACCATCCATTTGGTAGACCCTCTTGCAGACTTCCGCAAATCAAAAGTAGGGCAGTAGTAGCAGCCAACACTAAATTACGCCGATCTGATTCATATTCGTGTTTTGGTATTTGCTCCAGATACTCTTTTTTAGTTTCAGGACATTTAGGTTCCACACGTTATGCATTTCTTAGTTATAGAAAAACTCCCTCATTGGGGATCTGTATAGAACATGCCTCCTTTATATATTGATAACTTTCATAACTAGAGTCGTAGCTAGGTTTTGCCCACTCCCAGCCTCCAGGCACCGGGGTTTCATCACCCAAGGGCCATAATCGACCTACCGGTATTCTTTAAAGGGTCTCAGTTAATGATGAGAGGCTTTGGGTGAAAGCAGCTGGCTCAGGGATGAAGAGGGGTGATATATACCCGGCGTTCCTTTCCAGTAGAGGTCTGTATGGTTGCCGTTGCTTAGGTGCCAGATGAGGAGCGACCAGGGCAGGGCGATCAGCAACAGAGTCACAAAGTCTCGATTGGTCACCATCTCACGGCTGGCTGAAGCAGGTTGGTTTGGTTTGGACAGTGGTTACTGTTAGAATGGTCAAGAGATAAAGGCTAGAGTCAGTCCTCCACACTCCAACAAAATAGGGGGCAGTATAGAATAGTATTGTTCACTTCAGTGGAGTCCTTCAAAAAGCTCCTGAAGGCACACCTCTTCTTAGGGGCCTATGGCCTTTAACCTGCCCCCCCTCCCCCCTGTGTACACCTCTTGTAAAGCGACCTTGGGTACCTTGAAAGGCGCTATATAAATTGAATTTATTATTATTATTATTATTAAGGAAGTCTGGTTCCCTGATCTAATGGGCTATCACTGAGACACCTTGTGACTTGCATTCTAATGTACCGCAGGCTATAAGCACTCCATTAAAACATCAGCCGCAGGTACCTTCAGTTGTGTGTGAGGAACGTAGTTTTGGGCCACTTCAGCTTAATGCACACTATAAATAGGGGCCAGAATAAGAATATGCTTGGTCCTTTACCTAGTCTCTCATTTGAAAATATTTTTTCTACAGAAAGTCTTATGAAAGGTGTTTGATATTGCAGTATGATTATGGTATTGTCTGTGTTCTGTCATTATCCTTATTTTGTTTAGTGTTTGTTCTCCCCTTGATTACAAATACCAGCTGCATGAATCAATATTATATGCTATATCGGATCTGAGTTTCCTGAGAAATATTCCAAGTGTCAAATCAATTATAATGTTGTCTGCATTAACACAATTTAAACAAATGGACTTGGGTTCGGGGAACACACCTGCATGGAACACAATCCAATGTTGGCTTGTATTTGATGGATAACACCTTTGGGGGACCATTATGTATGGTGTGCCATCAGGTAAAAGTGTTTTTTTCCTTAATGACTGTGTCTTTCATCAACACTTTCACATCAACACTACATAACTGTTGATAACATTGGGCAATCTATTCCTGTAGGATTCTCTTTACAATTCGGTTTTTCACATTTTCAATGTCTCACCTTATCAGTCTCAGGCCAAGTCACAAAGCATCACAGTTCCACGTTGGTGTGTTATTATGCTCCAAACACTGTTGTATACTTCAGTGCCCTCAGGTTTTTTGTTCAAATAAACAAAACTACCAGAGATCTTGACAACTTGAAGCCTTATGTGTGGAGTTAAGTTTCCTTCTCGATACTCACTTCCTAGGGGTTATGTCTATCTTTTAAATGACTCCCCTATGTTGGAATTGTAACAATTGAAATACTTCTGAGACCCAATTATTGAGTGCTTCTCACGCTGAAGGTATTCTGAAGTTGTTTATAGTTCATTTTCTTCCTTGACAGCCGCAGCAGGAATTCCCATGAATTGCATGGAGGGAGAAAAATCATTCAAAAAACATTCGAAACACTCAATATAAGGATGATAAGGATTTGCTGTCCAACGGATGAGCTCCAACAAACACCAGAAACAACGCATCCAAGAAGTCATACTCACTGATTCACAAATAAAAAGATGCCCTTTTGCCATATAGGATCCCAAATGTGGCCAAATGTGGTGGTTCCCCGGTTATCGCTATCCAGCTACATCCATCACGCTGGTTAAAAAAACACTTCCACTAAAAACGGTTGTTTCTTGCCCTCAGATCAGCGCCGGAGCAAGCGGGTGACAAACAGTGTGGTCCAAGTGTCTAGCGGCCGTATCCGCTAACCAATCCCATGGGTCGGGTCGCGTCCTCACTGCCGGCCCTGTGGGGAGAGACGCAGACAGGAGGTCAACCCCTCGGAAGAATGTGGCTTCTCATCGGCAAAACAAAGGCTGGGATTGTCACAGCTGACGGGGCAAGAGGGGAGCGGGACGGAGCACCATAGCTGGGGGATTCCGGACAATTTAATAAATTGCATAATTCTTTTTTTTGTTTTGTTAACGTCGCAACACAGACATAACATATTTGTGGAATCCCTTCGAGCGGGATTTGGTGAAATTGATCGGCCAAAAGAAAGTTTGGCCGAAAGTTTCCCTGGCTGTACCTATTCTATTATACACAGAAAGAAATTACCCAATCTAGCAAGAGGGATGCCTCAGTGGAGCATGTAGGCTGCTCTGCTGAGCGGCCAGCGTGGTGCATGGGCTCAGAGCAGGTGGCTGACGTGAGGGAGTCTCCTCGACAGGGCCGTGCCACAGGCTCAAGCAAAAGGTAGATCTTCAAACGCCTAATCCGCACACATGCATGCATGCACACACACACACACACACACACACACACACACACACACACACACACACACTTGGTTATAAATAAGACTTGGTTTCATGGGAGCTAAAAGTTTGGACCCAAGGAAGAATTACATTCAACATATGGATGGGGAATTATCTGAGGGGGATTATCACAAGTAAAGTGTGCAGATCATTTTCTGGATTATGCTTTATTCTTGCATACCGATAAAAAGTGACCACATGATGTGTTGGACATGCATCTCAAAGAAAAGCCTCTGATTGTTTTCTCATTTCTCATTCACCATGAGAAAGACTTTATGAATAAGAAAGATTTTTACGACATGACAATGATAGCAGGATCGAGGATGACATGAATTATTTCATACCACCCAATAACAGTCAGCAAACAAGAACAGTAAGTTTCTCCTTGGGGATAGTGTTTGTGAGCCTGGCAACGGTATACAAGCTTAATGCCTACACCTTTCCATTCAGCAAACTCACAGCTAGACATTGTTTGAGCGGTAGTGCATGTCTCTGTAACTCAACTGCCTCCATAACATAGTCATGCAATTGTTCTTCATCATATTTCACATTGCATCATCCAGTAACACACCGACCCTCAAAAACACAGTTATAAAGGTGTGTGTGTGTGCGTGTATGTGCGTGTGTGCATTTGCATGTTTTCATGTGTGCATGTGTTTGCATGTGTGTGTTTGTATGTGTGTGTGTGTGTGTGTGTGTGTGTGTGTGTGTGTGTGTGTGTGTGTGTGTGTGTGTGCGCGTGTGTGTGTGCGCGTGTGTGTGTGCATGCATGTTTGCGTCTGTGTTTTTTAAATGATGACATAAATGTTTAATTCGCAATGGTGTATTGGAGCCTAAACTGAGGCACGTGGAGGTGAATACCTGAATCAGTCAACCTCGTTGTCAAGGCTGATAAAGCATCAATAATACTTTGTCATCCCGTCTTTCCTCCCACTCAGCCAACTGCTATACATACTCGCTGTGTTGGAACATGACCCCATACAGGCACACCTCTCGGGCAGTATCAGTGTTTCCACTCAGCCAAATAGACGTATACAGGAAATTTACAACACATTGTTTTCTATTGAAAAACATCCTCAAGTAAAGGGGGTGGTAGGTTTGGAGAGGCGTTACAAGGTAGCTACTGTGTTTATGTGTTGCTTGGTAACAGTTAAGTCCCAGTCCAGTAGCGGATCTATTTTTGTTGGCGGAGCCAAATAAATCATGAAATTAACAAACAAATCATAATCTGTTGTTGCTTATTACTGTGCTTGTAGAACTTTGTATAAAAGCAATATCACACTCGAAGTCTTGCTGTTGTACTGAATATCAGCACGGCTGTGATTATCTTCGGCATGCAGTATACGGCCTCGTACCTTTGACCGAATCACAGCCATGCTGATATTCGGTACACCAGCACTCCCTCTCGTGTGATATTGCTGAATAGTTACACTCATCCAGAGCTATAGCTGTCACACAAACTAGCCTAAGTAGGCTTACACAACACTTTCCAGCCTCTTCATTCATTCAGTTTCTGCAATCATAGTATTTGAAGAGTAATCAGATTATTTCAATCGTCAACCTATGTGTATGGGCATGATTCACTTTTACTGATTCTTCATTGCAAGCTAAAGATCTTTACTGTCCACATTCTTACCATTCTGTCTTCCCCTTTTCTGACTACATTTCTTATCCCTTGTCTGCTTAGCGACCACCGACAGCCACATTTAACATGCAATGTCTCCCAAACTTTACATGAAATATGGCCAATATCCTTATTATGGTCAATTGTGTTGATTCATGTACATATTTATTTATACATAGTCCTCTATATTTTTTCTTTTCTTTCAACTTCAATTCATATTTTATATGTTTTGTTTCATTGTCTTTCTATTCCCACTTTTGCTTCCTCTACTGACTTCAAAAGAGAGTTGTCAGTAGAAGAAGGTGTGACTTTGCCTCCAACCGTGTGAATTCCAAGAACTGTGAGTTGGGAGTATTCATCACATTCTACCAGGAAGAAAGGCTCATTCTTGTCAAACAACATTTTTGAAAAATGCCCCATCCAAATATTTAACAGATTCATAAGCTAGGGACATGTTGATTATTATAATTAGCTGTTGTGATTTTAACAGTATCAGTGGTAGTTCTATCAACATCATTAAAAATTGATTTGATTTACTAATAAAATACAAGAAATTCAAAACACAGAAGCTCAAAATATGCTGTGTAAAAGTGCAGAATATTGATAAATGTATCAAAATGTATCATAGGCTTGGTGGAAATCTTTCTCTTTCAATGAGAAACATAATTTTTTTAACATCCACTAAGTTGATCAGATGTTAAAACTGATTGTCATTGAAAACCACGACAACATTATCCACTGACGCGATCACGACAGATACTGCTTGTATCCAAGACACATGTGTTTTGGATACAAGCAGTATCTGTCGTGCATCTTATGCTTTTGGATATGTTACTCTTCTCAAAAATTGTAAGGAGAATTTTTAAAAGTGAATGAGCCATGTGTTCTAGATTCGCCTACAAAAACTACTATTTCCACAAATTAAAGAATGATGAAGAATCTATCAAATGTATGTAGCAGACGTTTAGAGAGCGAGAGAGAGCGAGAGTGAGCAAGAGAGCGAGAGAGAAAGAGAGTTGGAGAGAGCATAGGCCCTAGGTCAATTATGAACCATTTGAAATTACCTTGCTACCTAGCAATCCAGTGTTTGAAGGCATACACACAGACTCAATACGCAACATATAAGATTTAGTTCAAAAACGTTTGCATCGATTTCCCCTGCTTGGTTTCAGGACTCTGGACAGCGCCGCAGAAATGAAGAACACCTAGATTAGTTTCTAAGCCCATGACGGATCGATATCAAATTCGATCACCAAACAACAATCTAACAAACCGCCTACCTGATCATGCAGTGAAATGGGAAAATCACGAATCTCAATGAGGAAATTTAAATTTTCGGCGAAACACTCACCACTCCACACAAATGAAGAATTACATTTGTAGTTAACAATAGCCTAAGTCTCAAATCTCTCTCTCTCTCTCAGGACACGCACAGATACACGCACGCTCGTTTTGCTGAATAACTTTTCACCTTATGCACAGCAGCTCTATCGCCATTTAGTCACAGCAAACATAGGCTATACTGATCGAGGGGTCTCAGACACCCCCAATTTCGCACGCATTCTATTATCCAAGAAATATGGAATAGCGGAATGAAGAAAAAAGGCAGAGAAAGCAGAGATTAGGCTACATACCTGGATTTGCGTCGTAGCATCCCTCCCACTCCTATAAATCCCCCCCACTCGATTGTAAATAAACCCCGTAAGCGAAGAGAGACAAAAGGTCCTTCACTTTCTTCACAACATGTCACCAAATCCCCACCGACGCTGCGTCCCGCATACACACACACACACACACACACACACACACACACACACACACACACACACACACACACACACACACACACACACACACACACACACACACACACACACACACCCCATTCCGTCCTGGAATTGCCTATACAAGCGTGTGGTCGGTGTGGATTCGTCAGTTAGACTCCGAGCAGTGTCTGAAAGGTTGAAGCTCCGTGGCGAACTGCGCGCTCAAAATATGAATGTGACTGGAGGATTTCAGCTGCCGTATCGCATGCTGTTTCTACTTCTACTATATTCTTCTGCTGCTGTTGTTTTGGTTTATTAGAGATGGACGCATTTAAGCAGAGGTTGTGTGAGCTTGTACGCCTGCACAAATAAGTTGAGGGGCCCCTACGCAAAGGAGCACAAAAAGTGATTCAGCTGATGAAGTTCTGCCACCAAACATAGCAATCCTCACACACCTAGCATCACACACCTAGAACCCATGGGCTGTTACCATGGGAAACCTGAGAGAACTAACAGGCTACACATGTGGTCGCCATTAAGGTGAACATGAACGTTAGATGGGAAAGAACAAGACAATAGGAAGTGGCAATGAAGTGTTGAAAGAACATAGCTTGGCCTGGGTAAATCTATCAAATATCACCATAACATATACTCAATAGTTTTTTACCCAAGCAAATAAATAGAGTGGGCTTCTCCATCAGTATTCTGCTGAATGTGGCAATACATATACAATACAATACTTACTTAAATTAGCATGATAACATGATTTCAAGCACATTCACACAAACACATGAAAAGTAAAAAAAAGTAGGCCTACACAAAAACCTGCACATATCTGACAAAGATATTCTGACATGCACTCCACCCAAACAGGTTCACCTGGGCTCAACACATAATGCTGCAGAAGAAAGACAATTTAAGGTTTGACAGCTCAACAAATGCAAACGGCTGCCCAGTAGATGAGAAAATGTTATCATTTTCTCAACGGAATGACGTTCCCCTTTTGTTTATCATCGATCCATGTTCGGTTCTAAAATCCCGTGTGTCATTGCAGGCCGCTCCCCTTCAACTCTAAACCAATCAGGAACTCATGTATTAACAAGATTAAATTTGTATCTAAGTATATATAAACGTATATAAACGTCTCTAAATCGTGTTCGTCGCTTGTCTGTTGTTGTCAGTGACTCGTTGCAACCCTCCGCCATCCCCTTCACCTCCGGAATTAAGCTCCGCCT
Organism: Gadus macrocephalus; assembly: GCF_031168955.1. Classification (NCBI taxonomy): domain Eukaryota; kingdom Metazoa; phylum Chordata; class Actinopteri; order Gadiformes; family Gadidae; genus Gadus; species Gadus macrocephalus. Next base: position 20,025,022 of record NC_082388.1, on the reverse strand, counting down.
GTCTACGGCAAAAGAGATAACATCCCCCAAGGCCGAAGCACTCCATCCATAGTCCGCCGCCACCTGCAGCGCGTAGGCACCATCAGGGGTGCCTACGCGCTCATACCCGACATACTTCATGGATCCATCGTCCCCCATAAAGAATAATTTGATCTAATCTCTTGTCTAATCGCTAGCCTAGTATTTATTGTTAATTTTAAATACTTGTCTCTCCTGATTAAAGCATTTAGCCTATGAGCTGAAAGTAGGCCTACACATTAAACCTCCCACAAACAATGATTGGATTCCTATGGAATACATGTGAACGTGCAGGATTCAAGCACCTACTGGAGTAAAATAAATCAATGCTTTGCAAGACAAAACAGTTATTTAATTGCGAAAATAATTGCATCGGGCCTCTTATCGTTATCCATGCATGTGATTATGACTTAGAACTACACCTTCAGGTATTGTTTTCCGCCTTTAAAAAAATTGCTTTCGTTCGTAATTGCGCCCTTATCTATTGTATTTTTCGGCCAAGGGCTGATGTAATTTGTATGTCACGGCCTAAATTATTCACCGACCAAATGGCCAATGGTTTATTATTCATGATCAGCCATGTTGGTGTTGGGTGGGGTGCGTTGGTGGGTGAGGGTTGATGACGATGTGAGGTTTTTAACGAAAAATCTCATTCCTGTAGGATACCAGAGTGAGAGGATTGGAGATTTGCTCATTACACATGTTCTGTAATGGGTATCAAGGGCCGTAATTTGTGCCATAAAAACCTCCGCCCTACACATCATTGTTACCACCAGATCCTCTACTGTTGAGCAGGGACAAAATGGGCCGCTTATGTCAAACAGTATGTGGGAAAAGAACAAGGGGTTCAGCGTTTCTGGGAACACCCCCCCACCCCCAGTCCTCTATGGTCCATCATTTAAACTTCTGTTTCAACTGGAGTACTCCCTGTTCTTCTGTGTAGTAATCAGCTGTTGGAGGCAAAAAGGTCATTCACAAATTCAAGAGGATCTTCAATCTTCAGGCCTTGGCTATTACACTTTCAATGAAATAATCTGCCAAAACATCTATGTTCGCAGAGTTACTCAGGCATCAGCATTTCATATGTGTGTGTGTGTGTGTTTGATGTACAAATATCAGGGACCATCTGACATGAGGATGCATAGAGGTCCAACACCATGTTGGTCGAACATGTTTCCTCAACTAATCGTCCATACCCCCACTCACCACAATAACACACCACAACGACACTGTGGCTTTAATAAAGAGACACGAGTAACGACCCATGGAGCCTTTCTTCAATGTTCTAATACTACACCCATGGTAGACAGGGGGGGTTGGAGGTGACCGTCATTAACCCAAGCATTACTCCCATGTACTCAGGACCCCCCGCACACAATCCACACATACCCAATCCACATGACCGATGCTTGGGGTGCAGAGACACAGGAGGAGGGGATGTACGAGTGGTTTGTGGAGCCCATGCTCCTCATGTGCTCGTCAGTTGGTGTGATGTCAAAGAGTAGAGTGCGAGTATGTGTTTCAAAAAGGAGATACATTCATTACTTTACTGTACCGCCGGGTGAGAGAGAGAGAGAGAGAGAGAGAGAGAGAGAGAGAGAGAGAGAGAGAGAGAGAGAGAGAGAGAGAGAGAGAGAGAGAGAGAGAGAGAGAGAGAGAGAGAGAGAGAGAGAGAGAGAGAGAGAGAGAGAGACTCTTATAAATCATGATAGCTGGGTAATTTATGAATACTGATAATATTGATCCGACAGCTTACACAGGGAACCTCTGTGTATTAGATGAGTCAGGTTAACAGACCCGTCTAGGCCTCCCTCCCTTCTGTTGCTACAAGCAACGAAACTTGGCCTAGGGCCCCTCCCATATTATTGTGTCCCTGTAGTTTCCATAAGATCTACAGAGATATGACGCCCGTTGCTTCCGCAGTAGGTTATAAAGCAACCATCATTTTTGTTTTTATTAGGGGTTTATGGTGAAATAATGATGTGAACCTGCCTTTGTTTGTATCCACATTGACATTAGCCACGCAACCGAATCACAACCATCCAAATGTTCAAAGAAACAGCCATACGTCATGATATGTTAAGGAGATAGTGTTCCTATAGTTAGAACATTTTGGAGGTCATCATGGCAACCCTGAATGTTATTCTAATAATCAATGGTACAGCCTTCTTGAATCCTTACAACCTTTGAGTGAATGCTTGGCTACATATGGTTAATGGGAGTGGTCGACTTGCTGATGTGATCGTTCATCCCTGTATGCTGGAGGTGATTCCGTGATTCCACAATTTGGCAGCTGGCCATGCACCTGAGTGGAATAGCTGAAGAGACCAGAGGCTGGCCCTTGCTTCCCCATGCCGCCATTCAATTAAAGACATGATCATAATATATCAACAAGAACTTGGATATTCGATGCTCAAATATCCAATCAACAAAGTTATTTTTAGACCTGGGGATTCTCAGAGGGCTGTCCGAGTTTGTGTAGGCCATTAGCATATTTATTGAATTTGCTGTGTTGTATTTGAGTGTTTGTGCTTCTTCAATCCCCATCGGCATTCCCTATCAGAGTGTGATACGTTAGCACACCTTGGGTAAGGAAGCCAAACAGCTGAGATTACAACCATCCCACAGATTATTGACACACTATGCCCTCACTCTATTCCCTGTTTGGGGAGAAAAGGGGATGGGAAATATTTTTTTTTTCTGGAATTTTGATCATAGTGCTGCATGCCCACAGGTGAAGTTGGTTCCAACAGGAAATATATATTCCACCCCAGAGGGCAGTCTACTCCATTCAAAAGAAACGTAGAGATAAGTTGCATAGATACTTAGAACAGGGCTGAATCAGAAGGAACTTTAATCATCTGCTATGTCTCCGGACCGGACGCAGGGTTAACAATATATATATATATATATATATATATATATATATACCTATTCTGATGCATTTCTGATGCATTTACTGGATACAGCGTTCATTTTTATTCTGCCTCACTCTGCCACCATCCCCACTGGGGTGTGAGAGTAAAGAGAATGAATAAACTGTCATTAATATTAATCAGAGTGGGAAGTTTTCTGGGTGGGCGGAGTCATGGTTGCCGCACCCTTTTGTCTGTTGTATTATTTGAGGGTGCAGAGTTATGCAGGGGATGGAGGGGTTGAACAGAGAAGATTGAGGTAAGAATGAGATACAACTATGACATATAGATACAATAATGGCATACACACACACGCACACACACACACACACACACACACACACACACACACACACGCACACGCACACGCACACGCACGCACCCGCACCCGCACACACACACACACACACACACACACACACACACACACACACACACACACACACACACACACACACACACACACACACACACACACACACACACACACACACACACATTTTGCTTAAGCACATACCCCATTTTAACTGCCCATTCATCTGCTAGTTACTATAGGCAGCCCAGCTATATTTTATATTGTTAGAATAAGAGGTTACTGTATTAAATTCCATTTAACTTAAATTTTTTGGAGATTTGTCTGCAGATATAATAGAAAAATAAAGCATCATCATTTTGACTACGTTTCTTATATCACAAACAAATAAGCTTTCATCATTATCAGTACAATAGCAATGAAGAAAAAAATCATCCATCAAAGTTTAATTTGCTATATTTTATGGAACAGGGAGTTTTTAGCCAATGGTGCATAATGCAAATAAAGGTACATGAGTTAAAGTCTCTGCAATATTGATAAAACACTGCTCTCTGGACACAATAAATGAGTGCACTGCCTGTTCATTTGATAAATAATGCATTGTTAAAATTGCCTACTGGCCATAAGCAATTTTTTAAAACCTATTCACCTTTGGGGGAAAAGCATATCCCTGTTTTACCCAAGTGGTTTTAACCCTTGGTCGTCGTTGTAAGTTATCAGGGTTGGTATTAATGTCCCTCCTTGTGATTGGCTGGCTAGTTGGTAGCTATGTTTAAATATCAGAAGTAAACCAAACCACACCTATTTTGCCTCTCCCTACTCAGCAACAATCGTTCAGTTCCAGTTTGGTTCATTTCAGTCGTATAAATGACTTTGTCCTCTGGGTTCAGCATCCATTTGTATGTCTGCATTCGTGGGAGGCAGATAAGGGAAGGGACATCATCCTTGTTGCTGACCGGTTCCCCTAGGCCGACTGTAACATAATGGGGGCTTGTCGGTCTTCTAGCCCGATATCTTCAAGGCCAGATCGGCCTACCATCATCAACTTCAGGTCTACTCTTCATTCACCCCCTACCCTTCTCTGCCTTAGTGGCCCTCTAGACTGTTCCCTTTGAGGCCTTGACGGCCCTCTAGAGCCTTCCCTGTGAGAACTTGGTAGCCCACTAGACCCTTCCCTGTGAGACCTTGGTGGGCCACAAGACCCTTCCCTGCCTATGTGGCGCAGTAGACCACTCCCTGTCAGGCTTTGGTGTCACACTAGACCCTTCCCGATATAAATATCCCCTCACAGTCGTATTGTGGTGTTTCTGAGAGAGAGTCCTGAATCTAAATTAGGCTCTCTATTCAGATGTCAGATGCTTTTATCCAAAGTGAATAGAGTAGAGATGCAGTGCACATTGTCCAGGGATGGCTACTGGTAGATTGCAGACACTGGGGACACATGAATTCAATTATTTTAATCAAATCTTTAATTAAATAGTGTCACTGGTTTGGAAAACATGCTGGACAGTACAGTATGCATTTTGTCTAAAGGGCTTATACATAAGAATGCATCATATAATTGTTTTATTGCATGCATCGACAGAGTGTAGAATGTAAAATCCCAATCAAACGTTAATTGACCGTGACCTAGGATAATGAAAGTGTTGTTTTGCCAAGTCTCGCATGAGAAACGCTATGGCAGTTTCAAACACGTCGACAATGTATAATGTACAAATAACTTCACGATTAAATGCTAAACATTGACAAAAACTCCATTGCTAGCAATACAATTCCTATGCTTCCGAAATGGATGATGAGATTTTTTACGATTTGGACGAAATCCCAATAGTTTGAGGGAATCAGAAATATGTGCGTGCGCAATAGATGACTTTCCATCGGATGGCGCTGTAGTCTTGCTTAAGCTTGAGGTAGAGATGAAGATTGCGTTCCTTTAGTGCCATCTCTTGGCGATATTAGGACGCAATACGTTTACACATCAAAACAAATCAGAATAACCACACAAACGGTCAACTTTATAAACCACTTGGTTATTGAAACATTAAAAAAAATCCTTGATGTGTAAGGCTATTTATAAAATAATTGATCTAGACCTACTGCTGCCAAAAATCCGATAGGACGCACATGTAAGTGCAACACCCGTTAACGTTTAAAGCCAACCGAGTTCCTTCGAAATAAACCCTGAATTGAGATGGATAATACAACCCGATACCAACATGTGTATGCCTACATAACCCTGTAAAGCTACCACCAAATAAACGGGGAACAATAAAACAATCGGGTTTATACAGACGCAATCCAGAAATGTTGACAAATTGCTCACTGAGCACGTTTATTAGCCTACCCATGTGTTTTCAAATGTACTTAAAGTATCAGAGAGAAACAATAAAATATGTGAGCCCTTAGGTTGAAGCATTTAACGACGTGCTGAGGTCACAATAGCGTAGGCCTACGGCATGACGATCACACGCAAAGCCGCGTCGCCACAGACGAATGGGAAATAGCGCCACAGAACTGCAGCAGTAGAGATTTGAATGAAAGGTACGAGCTTAGGCTACAGGACTTGTAACGATTCATATCAGTGGTAGTTATAGACATGTTGCAAATGTATGTATCGGTGTAGGCCTAGTTTAGGGGTCGGATATGCCTCCGATCTGTAGGTGTTATTGGTGTACTAAAGTGTATCCTTGAAAAGTCGCAAACTGGCGCAGCGCCCACAAATCACTTCGTCATACGTGGAACACATGATGAGTTACTGTATGCAGTGAATGGAGATGTTTACATAGATGTGCATCTAAGAAACTTCGTAATTATGCTTTGTTATCGGGTAAACCACATTATCTGTGTTTTCTCTAGAAACGTAGTCTGTACCTTTTCAGTGGTTAATTTAAGATGTTTAACTGCCACATTATTCAGTTGATCAGACAGCCAGATCAATTAGAAGCCAATCAAAGAGGCTTGGGTAACACACATTTAGTTAAAGCAAGTAAAGTCCAGATCAAATTTAATTAAATCTTTCTAACTTGGGATGTTTCACTAGTGTGATAATTAAACCCTTCACTGTCGACCAATCTTCACCTGTTCTACTAAACGCTGTTTGTCACACTGTTGATAAAGTCAAGGACTTCTACACTTGACAAAGTCAAGAACAGTGTGTTGCACTCATTTCTCTCTCTCACTCACTCTCTCCCTCTCCCTTTCTCTCCCTCTCCCGTTCTCTCCCTACCTCCCCTTGCAGATGCCGACGGACTCGAGTCCCACACTGAATTGAGGAGGGGATTTTGATAATTGTTCTGGTACACAGTGGCAGTACCAGCTTTTCTCTAAACCTAAACAAGCAATACAACTGGAATCATGGGGGCCACTGGATATGGCTACTACAGAGTCACCATCTTTATCTGCATGTTTATTGGATACTCGCTATACTTCTTCAACAGGAAGACCTTTTCCTTTGTCATGCCTTCTGTGATGGAGGAAATCGAACTTGACAAGGATGACCTGGGTATGACGTTGTTGTTTTTCTTCTTCTTAAAATAGCATACAAATATTTTGTGGTGTGTTCAGGTTCGTCAGTGCTTATTTCCTTGTTGTTAATATGATTTTAGGTTGATATCTGAGATCAAGCATCCAATTGGCTATAGTGTTACATGGTGTTACATGGTTCGTGTTTTCTTTGTGTGTCTGTGCGCGTGCAGGCCTGATCACTAGCAGCCAGACAATGGCCTACGCCATCAGTAAGTTCATCAGTGGCGTCCTGTCGGACCGGATCAGCGCCCGCTGGCTCTTCTCCATTGGCCTCTTTGTGGTGGGGGGCATCAATGTGGTGTTCTCCTGGTCCTCCACAGTGGCCATGTTCTCCCTGCTGTGGTTCATCAATGGCCTGGGACAGGGCTGTGGCTGGCCCCCCTGTGGGAAAGTCCTCCGCAAGGTAGGCCTCAGAAAACTCTGGTTATATTCGACAACACGCAAGATGAGCAAAATCAGCTGGCTAAAGAAAAGTGCCCCTCTAGCGCCATTAGCACTTATTATTTATTAAGTCCTTTAGCAGACGTTTTTAATCCAAAGTCACACTTTGAATTCAGATGCATGTGCAGAGTGGGGTTAGCATTATGCGCATCATGCACTAGGATGATGGCAGGTATGCAGATATGGGGGATCGAACCCAGTAACTTTGGGCTGGGAGTCTAACACCTTAACCACTACGCTATCTTCCCCCGAGTTCGTGGATCAACACTGTCTCTGTGTAGACCCTTCCAGTGTGAAACCAGTGTGAGAACAGGCCGTGCCTGGCCTGGTTCAGCCCAATAGGACCCGGAGTAAAGGGAAAAGACTGAGAGATCTGTAACCGTCTGCAGCCGTCATCAGTCAGAGGAAATGTGCTACACACATGCGTATGTTGTTTATGATACTCCACTACTATGTGTTGGCATTGTCTTAGGTGTCGGAGGAAGAGTACACATTCCATCAGTTGGTTTTGGATACGGTTCAAAAATGGGAGGGGAGAATCCTACCCCCTGTTCTCAGATAGGTGGTAGGACTGTCCTGAGACAACTTTTTGGCCTGGAGGAGGTCCAGAGCAGATGATGGGCATGGATGGCAAAACAAAATGCATTGATTTTTCCAAGTACAAGGTCATTTAATGGTCCCAATGGATTAACAAACACTGATATAATAGTGGCTGTGTATAGGTAGACATTTTCTAGTGTAACTTTTTTATTTGCTTTTGGAATTGTTTTGAAGGCTATTGTCTTGATACTTTACATAATATACTTAAACAAATGTGTGGCTCTATGTGGTGTAAAAATAAATATCAAGCTAGCATATGTCATGGTGTTCATTTTCAAAAAGCTACATTTAGTCTTTTTACTCTAGTGACACATATTTCTAATCCTCCTTCTCTAGCACTACACCTTGCAGGGGGCCCCTAGAGAGGCTGTCAAAGCGTTAAAGTTTAAGTTTGGGGGAACAAAAATAGGCCTTGGCATGTGACCTGTGGGCCAGAGTGTAGCCTACAAGCAATGAGGATCAGATTACAGGAGGACACTTCTGGTTATAGCATCTTCAGCCAGAACAACTTAAATCAAAAGTTTCCCTCTCTGTGGCAGATAGTAGCAATCGTTGAGTCTATCTAGCCACCGTGGCCCCCATCATTTGAGGTCAAGCTTGCCTGGTTCCAGCACCTGAATCCCTACCCCCTTTGAATAAAATGTCTACAATTCAGAGTATGGTGTCATTTGCTTGAGCTATCTTCAGGTCACATCAGCTCGGATAACCAGCATCTTGTAGGCAGGACTTGAAGAACATTTGCTGATGGAATCCGTGTCACCATAATGACAACACTGCTCGTCTAGAAGCGAAGGGTTCGGATTTTGCTGTTGAGGATGTTTTAAAAAACAAACTGAAATATTGGTTCTCAAATCAAAAACGGAGAACAATGTTACTTGCGCAATCGTTATCTTCTTAGTGTTCAGTTGGGTTGAAGCGACCCCGGGCCCAGTCTCCGATGAAAAAAAAAAAAAAAAAAAAAAAAAACTCAGACGGAAGAAACTTCAGACTGCATTATGCAATGAAACGCAATAGATATTCAGGATGATAATCAGGCCAGGGTCAGCCACCCATAGCAGGTGATTCAACCAGCGTGTGGTCAGCAGCCTGAATGCCAAGCTCAGAGTAGTCTCACGTTACTGGTGCCAGAGGGTTGTCAAAGGCCAGAATTATATCGACACTATTCTCAGGCATGCAACCAACTCAGCATAAAGTCACCACCATAAACCTGACCACAAGCACACTAGGTGCCTCATAAACGTCTCCTAATGACCTAATGTGTTGCAATTCTCCTAATGGTGACCTGAACACAGACAAGATGTACCACCTTTTTTACTCTTGAGTTTGGAGTCAATATTAATCTACCGACTTTGTTATTCTTAAGGGTTCAACTATTATAAACATTTTATTGAGTGAATTACAATTCAATGTGTATATACAAAAAGATCATAAGATTGCTTTAAAAAGGGTTGCTAGGATGTCCCAACCCCTACCCTGTATCTGAATTCATTCTAAGTCGCTTTGGATACACGCACATGCCAAATGAAAAAGAATGATGTCTGATTCCTGTAGCCTTACTGCTACCTAACGAAACTTGGTTGTAAACCAATTTTTTTCTAACAAAGGGTTGCCACAACAAAAAATTGCCACAACAAAAAAATTGCCATAACAACTAACCCCTCTCCATGTGTGGTTTGCGTCCCAGTGGTTTGAGCCGTCCCAGTTCGGTACGTATTGGGCGGTGCTGTCCTGCAGCATGAACCTGGCCGGCAGCCTGGGCCCGCTCATGGCCACCGTGCTGCTGCAGTACTACGACTGGAGGACCATACTGTCCGCCTCCGGCATCGTCTGCGCCGCCTTCTCGCTCGTGTGCATCGTGTTCGTCAAGAATGAGCCCACAGATGTGGGCCTGCCCGCCGTCGAGGCAGCGAAGAAAAAGGGAGCGAAGGGAGGTAGGGATACGAGGAAGGCCATTGCGCTCATTTTACTATGCGATATCTAACTTCATAACATGGAGACGGTTGCTGTGTCATTGGTCATTTGGAAAAACGTATGAATTGGGTAACAGTTTACCTATCGTTAGCGTACTATAGCTTACACAATCTATTTCTTCAGATTATTGCATTTCACTGTTTAATATAACAACGTATAAGTGGGGTATGACGTGCGTTGCCGGTCGTCACCATAATTCTTTCGGTTCTCCATTTTGAAAAGGAAACAACGAAAGCACACTGCGGGAGTTCCTGACGTCCCCGTTCCTGTGGGTGCTGTCCCTGGGCTACATGGTGGTGTTTGGGGTGAAGACGGCTGCCACAGACTGGGGACAGCTGTTCCTCATACAGGAGAAGGGCCAATCAGTGCTCATGGGTCAGTTATTTTAGCTCATATCTTATTGGTCACGCCGTTATTTATATTTTAATCAGTGTGTTTGTTCTTCTTTCGTTCTTATCGTTGTTTCGTTTATTTTTTCTATATTCTATATTGACAATTTTCTTTTCGAGCTACTCAAAGAAATGTAACATAGTCTCTATAAAATAGCTAAACATCGGTACAATTTGAAATATCATTATCTTTATCGTTACAGTAAGAATATGTGCCGGTTAAAACATTAAAATAGGAAAAGCTTCTTACTGGTGTTTGTGTAGCCTGGCCGGGGGTTGGTTCTCTACGTCTCTGAGGCTGTTGACTGGTTTGCCAACAGGCAGTTCCTACATGAGTGCCCTTGAGGTCGGGGGCTTCGTTGGCAGCCTGGCTTCGGGGCTCCTCTCTGACCGAGCCGTGGCACGGGTGAGTGACCATACAGGGCTTGGCCGACCGTCCACACAGACGGCTGTTAGTCTCTGTATCGCACACAGCACTAGATCCTAAAGGGTTCTACCAACGAATCAATTGGAGCTCCGCCTCGTCCCTACAAATTGGCCGTCAAACTTTTAAATGGCTTACACATTTTCGGGTAATTGATTCAAAGCGTGGCATTCGGTTGGATATCATGCATCGCTATAAATGTTTGCACTTAATTTGATTGACATCATGAACCTTGTCATGTCATGGCAGTACTTCCCCATCTGGGGAGACTGCTTAGTACCTGTCTCTTATCTTCACTCACACTCTGTATTAACTGTGTCTTCGGTGCAAATAGGAACTGCGATAATTGAGAAATGTTGCAGTCTTCTTCTGCACAATCTCAACTCTCCTCCAATTTTAATTCCATCCCGCCCTGCCTGACAGCAAGGTCTGGGCACCCACGGAAACCCTCGCCATGGCCTGCTCCTCTGCATGATGTCTGGCATGTTCGTGTCCATGTACCTCTTTAGAGTCACCATCACAGCCGAGGTCCCTGAGGTAATTTGAGCACTCCAATTCATACCATCAGATTTACGTTAAAATCCCCATCACCATTATTCGTGGGGGGTCAATGAATGACCGCAAGTGTTTGGTGTTGTTTTTCAGGAGGCCCCTCTTTGGCTCCAAGCCCTTCACCCTATCTCAGTTTTGATTGGCCTGTCGGAGAAGGAGGTATGCTTGTGAACTCCCCTGGTTAAAAGTACAGTACAGTTAACCACCAGTATACTTATTTTGGAAATTATGAGCGACAATTGACCCCTTTGTTGTAATTGATTGAATCCCTAACAGATATGGATCCTGTTCCTGGGTGCTTTGTTCGGATTCTCTTCTTATGGACCAATAGCTCTCTTCGGTGTAATAGCCAGTGAGAGTGCTCCGTCAAACTTCTGTGGAACGTCCCATGCTGTGGTAGCTCTAATGGCTAACGGTAAGCCGTCCTATTTCACCAATCATCCCGGGGAGCCTTTAACTGAAGGTGAATTACGGTACATGGCATGCTGATGACGGTCATTCACGACGAGCAAGTAGGGACTGGGCTTGTTGCTCAAGGATGCTCAACGGTAGTTTGGGGACATACATTGGGGTGGTTTTCAGCCAGGGGCCGAACGAATGAGGGACAAATTCAAGTCCATCATGGGCAACCCCTCCCATCCCCTCCATGCTGAGCTGTGGCAGATGGGGAGCACCTTCAGCCACAGGTTCATGTTCCCCAGGTGTAAGACGGAGCGCTTCAGGTGCTCCTTTGTGCCGGTAGCCATTAGGCTGTTCAACAGTGCCCGATGATGATTGTGTTTGTGTATGTCTATGTGTTTGCATATGCATGCGTGTGTGTGTTTAGGTATGCGTATATATGTGTATATGCATCACCCATCTTGATGTTGTTTCTGTTTGTCTTGTTTTTGTCCCTATTAACTATAAGCGTCTCCTTATGCATTAGCACTTTGTATTTATTTATTGTATTTATTACATTGTTATTTTGTCCTGTGTCCTTCCACTGCTGCTGCAACAAACAAATTTCTCCTACGGGGGATTAATAAAGTTATATCGTATCGTATCGTAACACTCAGTTTATACTAAAGACTTCCCAGTTATAGTTAATTCTACTAATATATTCTACATTTGCTTTGTTCCACAGTTGGTGCTTTTGTGGCCGGACTCCCGTTCAGTACCATAGCCAAAAATCACAGCTGGGACATGGCCTTCTGGGTAGCTGAGGTGGCGATGGCCGCAGCCACTGTCTGTTTCTTCCTTATGCGCAACATGCGTACCAAAATGGGACGGATTGCAGAGAAAATGGACTGATATTTTTCCTGGGTACAATGTTTTCGAGTCCCCACTCTGAAAGCAGAAGCTTGGACTGCTGACTGCAAAACTAATCAGAAAGAACCAACCACTGTATCTTTGGACGACTCATCCCAAGAAACCATTTCAGATCTTATCTTTGTATTAACAGACCTTGTATTCATTATGTTGACAAACTATTCAGTTCTAGATGTTAAATAACAGTTGCAATAGCCACGTGAAACAACTTACAATATATAACCAATATAGTAACTGCAGGTTCCACTGTTGTACCAGTTGCTGGTTGTTTGATCACTTTATTCTAAAAAAAAAGATGTAAACACCAAACAGAAGCTTATTTGGTGGACTTAATTCACTGAATGTATGCCATTCATTGCTTAGTACGCTTTCAGTGATACATTTTCTTGAAGTTACAGAATGTTTACTGAAGACTTAACTTTTTTTATAACATCTACATATATGGGTTGATGGATGTTTGAGTATAAGACACTCAATACATACACATCTCATTCATTCTTTAAAAAAAAAATCTGAAAATAAGTTATTTTTGTACAGCACCGTATTGTATTAAAAACAGAAAAGTCAACAGAATCTATGTTTTGACCCTTCCTTTGTAACAATTTAGTAGATGGATGTCTTAAGCAATTTCAAAATGATCTTGCTACCATGGTCTATCATAACCAATTTTCCATTGTAATGCATTCATTTCACTCACAACACATATATAAAAATAGGACAGGTATAAAATGCAATGTAAAATAAATAAAACATACAATTGCACACCTTTATATAGTCCATTTACTCTAATTTGCATTTAGTTTTCCGCAATGGATTGCAAAAAAGCAGACTGACATTTTTTTTTTGGTTTATTTATAACAATCACACAGAAGATACATCTATAAACAAGAAATTAAAGAAAACGTTCGCATATCCATGATACAGATACCTAAAAACCCACATTAATATCGCTAGTGCTGGTATGCATTAAACCGCTCAAGAGTGTACTTTTGTTTCTCTGCATTAACGAAGCCATTATTGGCCATGAGCATGTACCTCATTAGCTTAACTACTCTGAGAAATCCTCGGTAAAAGTAAGGGTTTTATTGGGGTGGTGGGGTGGGGGGGGGGGTCCATTGTACGGATGGGTTAAGAAAACTGCACGTGTACAAGAGATAAGGAATAGGGATAAAAAGCTTAAAAACGCCCTTAAACACTGTATTTTCTCCTCATAAAACAATATGACACGAAGCGTGTTGCCCTGCTGTGAGTATCAGCCCTACTGCCCTCGATACTTACAGTATACTGACCATTAAAAAAAGCATCTAATGGAATGTTATCCACTCAGGTAAGTGCTCCCGAGTTAACAATTAAGCTCATCCTGGAAATTATAGACGTTTTTCAGACGGTAACTTGCCCCACACAACTAACCCCCCCCCACCCCACCCAAAGAAAACCAATGGGGTCAAATTATTTGGACAAGTCATCCCACGGCGTCCAATTTGTGGATGTTGATCTTGAAACTTGTATTCTCCTCATCTAAAAAAAACAACTGAAAAGCTTGTGTCTCCCCCCCCCCCTTCCCACCCGTTTCTACAAATCACACTACTAAAAAAAACAGTATTTAGAAAATAGTTGGTAAAAATATTCCCCTGAATTGTACAAGAAAAGAAATAAAAGGAGGAACAGGGAGCGCTGGGTCAAACAAGTCTGGTGACGGCGAACCGCTACTCTGCATCTTCCTTCTTTTTGTCCTCGTCTGTAGATGGAGCCTGGACCGAAAAAGGAAAGGGATGAATATCAGCGTCAACGCCCAACATGGCAGAATGGTCGCATTGTCACTATCACATTTATAGTGAAAACGTCTCTAATTTTAGAGTTCCATTATGGTCGTTTGGTGAACACCTAGCGTTAGCGCCACAGCTATGTGACCTCTGGGCCTCACCTCATCCTTGGCCTCGCCATTTTCCGCGGGGGCCTCTGCTTCCTCCTCTGGCTTGGGCTTCTCCACCTCCTTGGCCTTTTTGGGCTTGGCGGGGGCCTTCTGCAGGTAGTTAAAACCACATGGTGACGATATGGAACCGGTTGGTTCAGGGAAACTCATAGCAAATGCAGTTTGGTTGTTGATATGAAATACAATGAATTGAGATGTCCAGTGAAGATCTTACCTTTATCTTTTGCTTGGGCTCTGCTGTTACAACGGGTGCTGGGGCAGCTCTCTAAAATAAATAAATACAAGGTTACCTTTCACTTCAAGACGTATATAGAGCAGCATATATAAATAATTGGGTACAGAGATTTGTACTCACGTCCTTTAGTCTTGACGACGTCCTCCTGGCCTACAGAGAAACAAATAGATTTGAAATAAATAAATGGTGAGTATAGCTCCCCCTGGAGGGGATACACAAAAATATGTGAAATTTGACAAAAATAAAACAACCAACCAACACAACGAAATGAAACTTACCGAATCACCGGCTTCAGCTTCATCATTCTGTAAAGAGAAGAAGAGTATTAGAAATGGGCGTAAACGCATTTGGGTTAACCCCAATATGCATCGAAGTCATTTAATCAAATTATCCATTAATGAAATAATGTGTCCGTGGTTATTTAGAAGAGCATTGTAACATTGAATGAGGCGTGGCAAGCGTCTACCACGCCTCCTTGCGGCCCATTCGCTGGCATTACGAGGATCTCCAAACATCCACAGTCCGCCCCCACCCCCACCGAGTCAGCTAGAATAATACATGTTCCCGCCATCCATTTGAAATTGTAAACTCCGAGATGCCCCCGAATGGATAGCAGAAAACACGACTACCCCCAGCAACAAGAGTGGCGCTGTGATGTTGAACGATCGCCATTGCATAACCTGCAACTGGCAGGCATGAGCCAAGAATAAATCGAGAAGAAAATAAGGAAGACGGCGAATGCTATAATAAACACATTCAACCAATGCTACGAGAAACGTGCATTTAATCACAATTGCGAAATAATTGCGTCTCATTGTTTATTTTTAAGTGTGGCATTACGGAAGTAGGAATATCGTCTGAGGGCGTCTCTTTCTAAGCGGGAAGACATAAAGAGACATGGCCAGTTCGAATAAGCCATGGCAATCTTCCGAAATGCCATGATTCATAGCCCGACGTTACCGTATCTCAGTACGATCTTAATCACGCTTTCGATCAAATTTTCACCAGTAAACTTCAGAATGGCGGAAACAACAGATAAAAATGCAACGGTCGATACGTCTTAACTTTCTCTGCACATTTACGACCAAACGACAAAGAAAAAAACTGGCATTGGGGGAAAATGTTTTTTCCCCATTGAAATATGCTCGTTGCAATCGTGATGTTGAACCCAAATAAATACAGCTGAACCTTAAACATTTCAACAGATGTAATCACTGCACGGAAATATAAAACTCGATCCTGCCACTTTAAAAACCAAACCAGTGGATACGTTCAAAACTACTTGCTGCAAGCGCCAAGACGTTGCCATTCTCGCAGTAGAAAACAATGCACACGAATGGATTCATGCAGAACACCAGGCAAACAGTTAAACGCAATTTGAGAAACAGTTCATAAATGTTATTCAGTGTATGCATGAAAGAAAATATAATTTTACTCACTTTCATCCTCCTTTTCGGCATGGTTGATTTGTTGTGGTTTGGAGCGGGAAAAAGCGGCGAAATGTATTAAGATACAGCCGAAGATAGAGTAGGAAATACTGTTTAGGATTCTAACTAAGGTCTATTACAGCGAAGCGAGACGATAATGTTCCATTGGAACAAAAACTAGCTCAAACCGGATTGGATTCTCCCCCTCCCTCCCTATTCAAATCATTACAGAGCCGACCTGATGGACAGGACACTCCCCGCCCCTGGTGGCAATTGATTGGCTTAAACGGTCGTCAACAACACGATTTCAAATCTTAGCCATTACCTGTGTGGGCAAATTTCAATGCCAATCACAAATATGTAGGTTATTTGTCTTTCCTCCGTCATATGCCGCCAAGTCAAAATGGGTGGCTGTTAGAAATTAGAAAACAGACTTTGGCGCTTCGACTTTAGGAATCTGAAATACTGAGTTGCCTGGGTTTTCCCTCCAAAAATAAATGTAATAAAAGGCTTCAGTCTTTCATCATTTTATTATAATCATCATTTTACAAAAGATTACCTTAGCATTACGTATATTGGCATCAGCCCTTAAGAGGGGCGTGTGCTCGTCAAGCCAGAGCTTTAAAGCCTACACAAGCTGGGGGAAATGGCGACATATTATCCGTATATTAGGTCTTGGACCCGCTCTTCTCCTTTGCACATAGTGTTTACATCAATTACTTGCTATTAAAGGATCATTCAATCATTTAGACAACAATTAAACAGTCTTTCTGTCGATTTATTTAATACGAATCGTGGCAGAGAGCTCCTGATGAAGTATGGCGACGTTAGTTCCCCGATGGCAAGGGGCATGTCCTTGAGCAGACGGGAACACGCCTGCCGATATCCGAGTCATTTCTCGTGTCGCACCCATTCTTACTAAAAACCCTTCTAATAGGAAAAGCTCCCGGTTAAATTTGCTCCCGTCTTATGCATAATGTATCTCGCCTAATGTTACCATATATACTATTCCGAAAAAATAACGGGGGGAAGTACGGTTACATTTCACAGGTCCGCTGAAGACTATCCGCGATCTTCGATGACTTCTGTATTCTACCATATAGTAATCGCCGTGTTTGCAGAAGGGTTACGATGGCAGGATCTCCTTTGTTTTTGCTACGGCTACGCCAAACGTAACAGAACAATTAAACTAAATATCTTCTATCAAACCAGCCTCCTTGTGGAATCTCTGTGAATGGCCGCATCATGAAAGTTGGGCAATAATAGTAACCAATACTTGCAACCTCGTTACAAAGTAGGCCTAATTACTAAGCAAAGACGTGGCATTACAGATTCTGATCAAAGGGAAAGGTGGTTATTGTTGTTTTAGTGGGTCCATATTTGATCCTGTCTTCATCAGGTATGTAAAGGAGGTTAAGGAGAAAAGATAGGAAGAGAAAATGGCAGACCTCTCATAACGACATGCCGCCATATGAGGGGAAGCAAGCGAACCCCCTCTCCCACTTCCTATCTCACAATCTTTAAGGACGTCTAAATGTTTAAGGATATCTCAATGGTAAATTATTTCCTACCAAGTTGCATGAAGTGCATATATAGGCCTTGCTATATCTTTTTGGAAGCACAAAATATTTTATTTATATTTGCAATGAAATTAACCATTTGATCGGTGAGTAGGCCTACTGAAATAGAGACCTCCTAATCCTTAGAGGAGGACCAGAAGTATGAAAGTAAAGGTGACCTTAGACAAATCCTCCATTGATCAAATCTCTCTCTCTCTCTCTCTCTCTCTCTCTCTCTCTCTCTCTCTCTCTCTCTCTCTCTCTCTCTCTCTCTCTCTCTCTCTCTCTCTCTCTCTCTCTCTCTCTCTCTCTCTCTCTCTCTCTCTCTCTCTCTCTCTCTCTCTCTCTCTCTCTCTCTCTCTCTCTCTCTCTCGCACGTGTCACAGTGTGTTGGTTGGTCTTGCTGTCCAACAACAGGTGGGAGGTGTGTGCACAGCTGTGATGAGTATTAGCCATGAACAAAGCCACTTGGACGTTAATGCTAATTCCCCTTCAGCGAGTGACCCTGCGGTACTCGTTGGACAGGTTGAGCTGCCTACAAAACAAATGTTTGCCTCTCCAATTTATGAGTGAGTTATAAGCACTACAGGCGCACACACAGAAGCCCATGGATGGGAAGGGTGGGACTGGGGCCGACAGGAATGTGTGACACAAGGTTGGAGGGAGAGCAGTCTCAGCCTCTTCCGTGCATTCGTACAGTAGAGGCTGGGCTCTGGGGGAGGGAGAGTCCACCTCTATGCAGTGGACCTCCACACACGCTCTGCAACTTATTTGTCCCTTCTCACTTCAGGAGAGAAAAGTGGGGTAGATGAAACGATATGCAAACCCGATGTGGAACCACTGACCAGGTCATGGCACTCGGCATAGTTAAGTGGATTTTTTACTCAGGAGTGGACGGTGGCCTTCCCATCTGGGGTGGCAAGTAAGCCAGATTACTCTATAGCTGGGTGAAGGAGAGGGGGTGGGGGCACCAGCAGGACACTTCCTATGATTCATAGGATGCACAACACACCGACGCATTAAGAATGGTCTTAGAAAGGTTTATGCCCTCCATTATGAATGCGGTTAGGGTTATTTTTTATGTTAAGTCTCTGTTTAGATTTGCAGGTGTCGGGTTAGACTTTGAGACTTGGAAAGTAGTTTTGGTCAACATGAAATGTAGAACTTGTTTTCAGAGTCACCAGTTTGTGGATGCTTCTTAAGCATTATAATAACTAATGACTAACTGTTTTGGGACATGATGTAAGGTTTTTGCCTCAGCGTGAGCTAACAGGAAGAAACATGTTGCAACAGCACGTACACTTGAAATCAGTGATATTAACACAGAGCTTACGGAAACATCTGCTACGTCGTGTTAAATCTTAAATAATGGCGAAGAACAAAGAGACAATGTTACAATCTGAAAAGAAAGAAAACGCTTGCGTCTTGAACATCACGTTCTTAACAACATAGGTTTTCCTCAAGGTCACAACATCGGTCCGTGGAGGTGGAAACACTCACTGTCTTGTCTCTGCTATGAATGGAGAGACAATATAGTGAAACCTAGCTGCGGTGAGAAACAACCGGATGGTTTCGGCTACCAAGTCAGGAAAATGTAACAAGCCATAAACATTAGGCCTTGACTTATGATCTCCAGGATCACACGTCGGACGCCCCACTGCTCCAGGACAGACTTGAGGGGTTCCATGGCTGGCCCAATCACCCCTTATGTGTTTCCTGTGTTTCATGGAAGCTTACTTTCTGCTCCCTGCATAATACCAGCTGTGTCTGGACTGGGTTAAAACATCCCGGCCGCAATTGTCGGCCCCTGCTCTCATAACAAAAAAAGAGATTTGGCCAGTTCTCCTTAGTGTTGCCTGTCCATCTGTAGTCGTACGTTTAGATGTTAGGGAACACTTTACAATTTTGGTAAATTCATTAACCAATAACTACCATTTGTTAATGACGTAATGAGCATTATCAACAGTTAATTAACAGTTAACTAATGATGTAGCCTTGCAACATCACAAGAGAGGGAGATCTGTGCAGAATATTAGCACAGCTGTTATTTGGGCTTAGGCCGAATGCCATGCTTACAACATAAGCACACCCTAACCCTTATGCTAATTATATATAATAATGCTTAGTACTGAATTAACTAATGGAAATTCATGGTTAATGAATGTACCAGATGAAACAATAGAAAATACTGTTGCTTCAATGCAAAGCGTCATCGCTTTACATCGAAACATCGCTTTACAAACGTACGTATCTTCGTACTCCTACGTATAAAGGCATTGAGCAACATGATCTCTTTATTATGTATTTCCCGTCCAAGGTGAAAGCACCGTGGATGAGAACATTTATGGCGCTTTACCATTTGTGTGTACGGTAATCCTCTAGAGTCCTCTAGTGGTAAAAATGCCTAACTACAATCCTCAATGATAATAGTTGACTGAGACATCTGTTCGAGGTTGTGAACTATTGTTCCACAGACCACAACCGTTATCTCTACACCGCTAGACATCGGTCAAACTGTTTTTATCACAGGCTTATCAGTTTGCTGTTTGACTTTGACGCAGAGGTGATTCATTCATTAGCCGCCTCCTCTACCAAAAGTCATAGTCTGTCATAGCTCCTGACCAAATGCCTTTTCAAGCCGGGAGCATGAGTCTGATACGAGGCTGAGAGGGGGTCCAGAAATGTAGCGTTACCCCGGTCTACTGCAACACAACTTCCGGAATCTTACATTCTGAGCTTTACACAGTCTGAGGAGTAAACATTTTCTTTACTGAGATAAAGTAATGTCCGAAACATATTAACATCCCTCTCTCTCGACGCTAAACTAATGTCACGGAAAGTCCCGCCCACTCCCTGGGCATAACGTAGGCCTACATTTGGAGCAAATGGGACACCATTGCCTTCAGGGCGTTCTGGCTCATCCTAACCTAAAAATAACACTGGGTAAAAACACTGGTTCCCAGGGTGAAAGTCTCTTATTTGACCTATTCATCTACCACGACCTCATCAATGTATATACTTTGTTGACATTTATAATTTGTCACCTGACTCCCTAGCGCCTTTCTGTCCAACGGGTGGCAAATGTCCCTATATCAAAAGTCCCTCCCCCCCTCTCGCTGCGAAAACAATAGAACGGAAAGTCCCGCCCTCTCTCTCGCCCACAACGCACATTTGGAGCATCCCGGTAAGAGATTACACGGTGATATAATCAGAAACGTGACGTAAACAATGACAAAAAAATGTTGATTACTTAAAGATACATCTATTGTCTATTTGTTTGAAACGCTTTCTTTGTCTAAAGTTTTTGATTTTCATCAAAGGATTATTCCGGTTTAAACGACGTAAATGAAAGGCAGTATGATCTTTAGAGTACCAACAACACCCCCTGTCGGTCAATTTATCATCCTTCAAATAGGCCTACATTTTAGTTTTGTATGTAGGTGTGGTCGAGGCTAAGGTATTTAATCTAACCAAAATATATGAGTAATCAGGGAGGGATACAGTAAGTTTACAATACAAAATGATCCTGTTTTTCATTTGTCAGTTAAAATATATGTAGGCTATGTGTTATAACACATATCCTTTGCTTACTAAAGCAATGACATTGATATACATTTGAAAGTTACAGTCTACAACCGTTTCCATCTAATAATCATAATATTTTTTTTTTTTATATTTTGAAATAAATAAATAATAATAAGTAGTGTGTGTGACCAAATATGAAAAGAAAAGAGGTCGTCATTCAATTCCATTTTATTTGTATAGCCCTTAATCACCATTACATTCTCAAAGGGCTGAACAGGCCAAATATTTATGAACCCTCTCTGAAGATGGGTAAGCCCTCCACACACACACACACACACACACACACACACACACACACACACACACACACACACACACACACACACACACACACACACACACACACACACACACACACACACACACACACACACACACACACACACACACACACGCACACACACACAGACCCTTAAATTAGTCAGCCAACCACTGCGGTGCTACGGCAACCAGGTGACTCCCAGGTATGCAAAGCAGGTACAAGTCATAATAGAGCTGCAGGGAAGGACTTTGTTCGCTGCGTGCGTGTGTGAGGACAGGGTCCCTTCAGCCCAGCGAGTGTTTCAGGAAGCGAAGTCATGATCGATGTCGCGGTCCCACGGAGAGGTCTGTCCTGAGGTGAGTGAAAGTGGGTCAATTACTAGGGGGCTGATTTGTGGTTTGAGGAGAACCGTTGACTTAATAAGAGGCTGTCATTTAAACATAATGGGATGAATGATGTGTTGAAGCTCGGGATCAAGGAATCCAAGACAGCCCATGTTGGAAATGAGCCCCGTGCTCAATCGAAACTGACTTGGACTGAGAAAGCTTAATTATACAGCAGATTAAAGTTAGCTTTTCCCCCGCTTTGAACTTGCTGCCGTTTTCACCGTTAATCATCAACATCGAACCAGGGAAACACACAACTGACAGCAGAACTGGTTTCAAAATATGGGTGGGGATGGCAGACAATAAGGTTTGCTAGGTGTGCTTAGTGGTGTTTGTTTCATGACAGGTTTGTTTCATAAAGGACTTCTAAGGTAGGTCTGGCTAGGAATCATGAGGCATTGAGAAAAAATGTGGTAGTTACAATAGAAAATAACGATAGTTATAAGATGCATTATGTCATAGTTACTTCCATCCATTAGATAAAAACTGAATCTGTGCGTAAGTATTTTGTATTGATATCATGTTTCCTTATTCCTTTGCTTCATATTTTTGATTCATATTGACATCTGACATCTGAAAAAGGCCCCATTCTTGTTGCATCACAGAGTTGATGTAATGGGAATCAGTATAGTATTAATGCTAAGTGAATCTGTCATTAAATGTGAGTTTCCTTCACAACGCATAACCAGGGCCGTAGCCAGGTTTGAAGAATAGGGGTCTCATGAATTATTAAGCGATTAAATTAATAATTTACTAATCTCTGAGAAGTTCTCAGCCGCTGATTTTGTATACAGTTGTATTTCGTTTTGGTTTTATCTCTAGACAATGACCTCATAGCTGGCTATGGGCATGCGCGTAACTGATTTTTTATCATGGTCTGTATAAAATAAGAAATTTGTGGAGTGTTTTTGCTTTGTATTTCAGAATCTGAAGAACTGCATGACTCATAATGGACGCTATGTACAAATACATGTTCGCCTTTCTCCTGCTGTTTGGATCTGGAGGTCAGCATACATATGTATTAAGTGCTTTTAATGCTGATGATAAGTTGAAGAGAATAATGGAAAGGGAGGTTAATAAGTATAAAGTGTGTGTGTGTGTGTGTGTGTGTGTGTGTGTGTGTGTGTGTGTGTGTGTGTGTGTGTGTGTGTGTGTGTGTGTGTGTGTGTGTGTGTGTGTGTGTGTGTGTGTGTGTGTGTGTGTGTGTGTGTGTGTGTGTGTGTCTGTTAACATTCTAACCTTTTACACTGAAACCATTTCTACCAATTTTTTCACTCTTTTATATTTGAACACCATTTGTACAATACAATGTTTACCATGGCAGAAGAGATGAACATTGTCTGCATATAGAATAACCATGTATTTTAAAATATTTGAATTAGTTCAAGGCATGTTTGCTTCTGGACTAGTTGTAAAGAAAAGGGGGCCTTTAGCAAAGGTTCACCGAACTGAAAGAAAAGTAAAGAACATTCTTTTCATGTTCAGGCCAAGCCTGAAACCAGATTGATGATGGTTCGACTGTCCATCTTAGTCCAGAAGTAACAATGGCCAATTCACCCTTTTCAAACTAAAAGATTTATCACCGAAACAGACAATTGAGGTGAACTATGTATGCCATCAGTAATAATTACTTACTACAGTGTGTCTCTGTACTGTCTATGATTTCTAATGATAGATGTTACATAACACAGTACATATTTGAAATACCTTTAACCAAACAGGTAGACCTCATATTGGTACAAAAGGTATCATTGTTTAGCTATTTACAGCTGGTGCTGTCAACTGTTTATGAGATGCCTTAATCCAGAGTTTCAGTCAATTCAGATAAGGAGGAAGGTGGGTTGGGGTATATTTGTCACGGAAACCTGCGAGTAGGCTGTTGACATTGGGGATCAAACCCATTGCCCATCGACTGGGGGTCAGCCTACATCCTAGCCTCTACCGGCCCCCATGCCCAATATATTTATCCTGTGCACCCTAATGTCAACTTTAAAGGGTTTGTTTATAAGCAAATATTAATTTGTGTAGGATTTGATTTAGGCAGACCAATTACGCAGAAAATGTTGACACAGATTAAATTCCTTTTGACAGTCATTGTCAAACTTTGCCACAGATAATACGGGAGGTCTAAGAAAAGGAAATGTCTGTACATTGCCAAGATCCTCCTCTCATACTTTCAAAGAACCGAGTTCAACTGAAGGACATTCAAACCCTGTCAACGTTGCCAATGCGGAACAGGACTAACAACAAACTTTAATTATAGCACTGTATCTAAGTCCAAATAAGAATTCAACAAACACCGCAACAACAACAAAGTACTCTCATCTGGAAGAGCTAGACCAGAGATACAATAGAGAAGTTAGAAACCCAAATAAAATAAACAACCGGTAATCATAAATTGCCTGAATACATTATGCATTATACATAATACATTTGTCGGGATACTTAAGACACAGTTGTGGGGTTTGGGCAAAGCTGGAGGGTTCTGTCTTCAAACATTGATGTGTGCAGCCTACCTATGGGTCTCCTTGAGCAAGATAAGCCTAGCCATATTTTCTTATTAATGTATGAGAAAACATTCTCTCGTTCGGAGCAACAACGTTCAGACGCTTTGCATGAGAAGGAATGACTGAATGACTGAATATTGAATAGTAATGCAATGGCTTGGTTGCTGTTTTTTTCTCACAGTGGGGGCGCAGCTTTCCCTGGACCCTCTGAGTGCGGCCGTACTGCTGGGCTCCACTGTGAGCTTTAAAGCCAACGTGACCGCCGAATGGAGGGTCATGACCTGGAACGTCGGCCCTCTGCTGGTGTTGACCATCCTCCGCACCGACGGCGTCATACAGTCCTTGCCGCGTTACGTAGCGCGCAACATCTCCACCGGCAGCACAGGGGGCGCCTGGGAGTTTAGCATTGTCGACGTCCAGAAGAGCGACACCGGCCCGGTGGTCTGCACCATCCAGGGCTTCTTTGGGTCCAAGACAGCAACGCTTCAGGTGCAAGGTACCACCACCACCAACAACGACAACAACAGCGACAACAACAACAACAACAACAACAACAAAACAACCACAACATATCAATATTTTTCTTATTCAATTATAATAAGAACACAAATAGTTTCGCTTTACTATTTTTAATTTTTCATTATTATTATTATTATTATTATTATTATTATTATTATTATTATTATTATTATTATTATTATTATTTATTATTATTATTTATTTTGTATTATTTATTATGAACACTTTTCTTGGTCGCATTAGTGCCAGCCAGGTTATGTTGCATTTAACGGTTCATGCTGATGTCATGCAGATGACACGTTGACTGTGAGGGACTCTGAGTCGAGTGGATGTTGTCGACATTGATTGACTTTCAGTGTAGTGCGTTTAGTGGTAAACGGCTGACTAGCATTCTATCTGAATCAGCTCTGTTGAAGGAGGAGCTCGAGAACGCGCTGAGATATCAACCTTTCAGGGGGTACTTAAATCAGACACGGGTCGCTCCCAAAGGACGGATCGAGAAACATCCATCCCTTGCTCTGCAGGGATGGATGTTACATCTGTGCTACATTTCCTATTTCAGTGGCAACAAAACATGTCAGCGGGGAGTGACAGGGGATCTGTAGGGATGTGTAGTGTGAGGCTCCATGATAGCATAGAGGAGAGTAAGCGGTGCCTGAAGGAAACAAATGCATGTACTGCAGTGCTTGATCATGTATGCACCTGCTTCTTCGACATGGGGAATGTGTGAGGCATGCATATTCTACATGAGGGACGTTATGTCTCAAATTAAAACGATGCCATTTTCTTTGTTGATGGCTGACATATCCTTCTTGCTAAGTCAGATGTTGATGAAGACGTTCGCTCGGTCAGAGTTTTGCAGGTCTTTACTCTTTTTATTGGTCGGTGAGGTTATCCTGGCTCATCCAAGTCTGGCATGCCTGTGGTGGTTTTAAACCTTCTGGGATGTGTTATCATGGTTATTATTATTAGTTGGATCTTGGTTTGATGACACTTTACCTTGAGTGTAGCACTTCCATTAAAACGCCCGTCTCTGATTGGTTGTTTTCCTAACGATGTTCCTAAAACATATAATGACACCAGCAACTTAAAGTCAGCAGTGCAGCAATACATTGAAGGGAACATAAATAATGCATTGGATATATGTTATGCATGATGAATACATTGTATATCTATCAATGTTGTATTAAATATATGCAGCATTAGGACAGGTTTTTACCCTTTAGCTTGGGTGGTGTTCAGATAATGGTGATTGCTTAACTTGTGGAGCTGATGGATGTGGAGGATGATTGGTTGATTTAGCCAATCAATCATGTATCGATCTTTGAACATTTCTAAGTTTGTGGACCCCAGAGTATTGTATGCCAATGACCTGACCCCTCTCGATGACAATTACCTTGAAGACGACTGACTGTCTGTCTGTCTGTCTGTCTGTCTCTCTGTCCGTCTCTCTGTCCGTCTGTCTGTCTGTCTGTCTGTCTGTCTGTCTGTCTGTCTGTCTGTCTGTCTGTCTGTCTCTCTCTCTCTCTCTCTCTCTCTCTCTCACTCTCTCTCTCTCTCTCTCTCTCACTCTCACTCTCACTCTCACTCTCACTCTCACTCTCACTCTCACTCTCACTCTCACTCTCACTCTCTCACTCCCTCCCAGAGCAAGGCACAATAAATATTTCGTCCGGGAACCAGACGGTGAACCAGGACCAACAGGCGGAGTTCCGGTGCGAGCTGTCCGGCTGGTTCCCCGCCCCTGAGGTGAGCTGGCTGCTGGACGGTCAGCTGGCCAACACCAGCCTCTACAACACCACCTTCCAGGAACAGGGGTCAACCTTCAACGGCACCAGCGTACTCACAATGAAGGCGGTCCGGGATGCAACGGTGCAGTGCCGGGCGTTCCTCTCGGCAGCCACCGGACTGCAAACCGTCTACCTGTCGGTTGGTGAGTTACTTGCTTTCCTTCTTTTAATAATACAAAAGAAGGAAAGCAATGAAGTGCAATCCAAAATACTTTGGATTGCACTTCATGTTTCAGGAATCTCAAAGCAATACAGACAAAAATAATCGATGCAATTAAAACAATTGCATTTGTTTGCATCTGTTTTAATTGCACTGTCTACGGGTTTTTGACACTGAACAACAGAAATGACAGGAAATTGGATTTATGGCTCCTCTGTCTTATCAGTGCTTACAATCTATTGTGATAAAGTGGGGGAAGCGGGGGGGGTAGAAGGTCAGGAGGGTGCGGTGAGTAGGGTACTCCACTCCCAGCCGAAAGGCTCTGGGTTTGATCCCCCAAATGTACACACAGTTTACCTGTAGGCATGGTGCCTACGCATCTGCTCCTCAATGACATGTAGCTGAACTCTGAAATGGACACTTTCCATACAAGTGTCATAGACACACACTAGTGGGCCTTTAGTAGTTATTTTACACTCCCCCTCATCAGTAGCATGAGCCAAACCTTTCCATTTTATTATTACATTGTGGGCTAGGCGGGTTACCTAGAAGCTAACTCTTTCAATCTAATAGGGACACATTTGAAGAGCATTCTACACACAAATACACAGACACACACGCAAGCATGCACACACGCAAACACACATGCAAACACACACACTGCAACCATCACTTCTGTTTGAACCCAATCAAGCCCCCAGGGCTATATCCAACCATATATCAATTTTGATTGAAATACGACATATTACAGATTGTAGTATTATAACAAAATAAGCTCAAAGGTGTGTGTGTGTGTGTGTGTGTGTGTGTGTGTGTGTGTGTGTGTGTGTGTGTGTGTGTGTGTGTGTGTGTGTGTGTGTGTGTGTGTGTGTGTGTGTGTGTGTGTGTGTGTGTGTGTAACCTTTGTTAACAGTCCCTACGCCAACCGACTGGACCGTCCTCATTGCTGTGGTTTTGTCCTTTTCAATCGCTGCACTACTGGTGTTGCTCATCATACTGATTTTCTTCTGCATCAGACGGAAGAAGGAAAAAGGTAATCAATGACTATAAAGTGGGACTACAACTATGGCATCTGCAAAAATCGGCTCAATATTCTTGTTGTTTCTTAGTAAATTAGTAAAAATAATATTTTTTACTAATTATAGAATATATTTTAAGGAGGAAAATTTCATAACTCATCAAATAATCCAGCGCCAACCAAGCCCCTTACCATTAATAATAATACTTGAATTGATTACATTTGATTTTATATATTTTTCTAATTCTTGTTCTTTATCTATTTACGCTTTTTTCAGAAAAGGAATTAAGGTAAGGTGAAGCTACTGGCAATTCTTTTTTGTTGAAATGCCATCTCTATGATTGACATCTACGTGACCATTGACTATGCTCTCAGGGAAGGAAGGCTGCAGGGTCGAGCTGTTGCAGCACGCCCCCGAAATGGAACCATTAACCTGGGATTTGCAATGGATGATCGAACAAGTACAGACCAAGGGCCTGCTCGCACGCACGCACGTACGCATGCATGCACACAAACACATCAAATATTTAACGTTTACACCTGAAGAAAATAACAGTGCCTGTGTCTGTGTGTACTAAAGCATGTATCCGATCCATGGAGAGCACCACTCACTCACACACACGCACGCACGCACGCACAAACACACACACACACACACACACACACACACACACACACACACACACACACACACACACACACACACACACACACACACACACACACACACACACACACACACACACACACACACACACACACACACACACACATTCTGTAACACTCTCCTCTCCCCTCTTTTGCAGGCATGACTCCAAGTGTTGAAAGGGATCTAAGTCAGAACGACGACCCCCGCATTTATCAGGTAACAAAATCAACAAATTTATTTCCAAGAAAACATAAATAGTACTGTCGACAGCATGTTAGCAACAGCTGTTTGCATTACACTATGACTATTCCATTTGCAAATATGTGTGGTTGTGATTGTACGTTGACACATATATTAATTATGTGTCCCTATTTGCAACATATTATTAAAACATTAAATTAAACACTAAGTATACACTTGCTATGCCATCGGCCAATGGAGGGGGGAAAAAACGATGAATTATTTACACATTGTTATTGCTCATAACAAATTGTCATGAGGTTTATTTTGTGCTTGCCGCGGTTCCTACTGTCATAAAACTGTACTATACAAAATATTCACAATTGGGAATGAGTATGTGTAGTACTTATCCACTCTATTTTAAAGAACATCATTTGCATTTAATCCATTGGTTGGTTCCAAAACAGACGGTCTGCTAAAAATGTACAACATGGAATGTAATATGGGAAAAGAGATCCATCCACATCAACCTTTTTTATTTTACTTTTACTTATAGATTCCTCCGGTTGATAACCCAGCCCGGAACGGAGCCAATGACTTCCCCGGCGGCGAAAATGTCATGGAGTATCGAAAACACAGACACCTCACCCACGTCTGAAGATGTTAAACTTAAGCGTTTTATATTGATGCTATCTCTACACGTGCCACCATGTTTCTCTCCAAAAGTAAAAAAAGACAGTCAGAGTTGTGATACCGGACCATCACTGTGATGTAAAACACAAATGAGATCAAGGTGCTAGAGAAAAAACACAGTTTACCTCCATGCATGTAAATTATATATTGTATTTTGTATTTTCTGGTAGATAAGGATACATTTGTGAATCTCAATGCCTCGAGATTGACATATTTTAAGCTTTAATATATATATTTATGGGTTGCTCTGTTGAAATTATGTTTATACTGCTCAACGGTAAGCCTCCTAAAATGTGCCTGCCATGTGTCGAGACACAACCACAACCGTTTTAATTAAGATGCAATTAATGATTCTGTCTCCAGTCTTGTCCCATTTTGAGCTTTGTATGACGTTAGCCACGCATCGTGTGACGAAATCAAGCGCGTTACACATTATGGTTCCTCTGTATGCTGCTTCCAGTTTATATAGCCAATCGTTGGTGGGTTAATGATCCCTGTTTTAATAGACGGATTCAGATGAGGTTAATTTATAAACTTAATCGATGAATACATTAATAAATGTTAATGGTAAAGCATTAACATATTTGCCATTGAACATATTCTCTCTTGAAACACTCCCATCAAACAGTGTTGAATTAATGACACTTCTAATACAGAAGTTGAGCCACACTTAGTGTTTCATATCTAGATGATTAATAAATGAGTGAATTCTTTTTTCCCTTCTACATTACTTAATAACCCTAGACAGTAGGCAATTCATGAGGGGCAAGAATGCAAGACTCTACTAGTTATATAGACTTATAGTAGTTAACTATAGTAGTTAGTGATTCAGCTGACACTTTCATCAAAGCCAAATGCAAGCTGAGATCACAAAGAACAACCAAAATCAGAAGAACTAAAAGTATAAAAATCAATACACACAAGTGGACACAGGGCGGTTTATGAGATTCAAGATTTTGAGTATTCCTTTAACTTTTGGTTAAAACGATAAAAGCTGGACTTATGACTGACAATGAGCCTATAGGAACAGAGGGTTCCCTTCAGAGGGTACAGGCCATAGAGTAGCTCCACTGCAATGCGAACAAACAGCCAGGACCTTCTGGAAGCTACAGTGCTCATGGAGGGAGGAAAAAGATGAGGTGTGAGAGTTAACATGAATTGCGTGAGAGAACATTGAACGACTCAATAATTAACTGGTTAGCACAGGATGTCTCCTGGCTTTGGTGTGTTTAGGTCAGCAGAGCCTCGGGCCAACTCTTCATTGTGTCAAGTATGCATGCATGATGCAAAGGTGGTTGGTGGTATGCTTGGTGCAATGCACGTTTTGGAATAGAGACCAAACAAATCTGTTGAAAGAACAGTAGGCTGTCGGCACCCATTGTATGAAGAACAGAATAATTTAATTACAAACACACACACATAGACACACACACACACACGCAAACACACACACATCATAGACAAACACATCGCTGTATATGTGATATATCGTCTATATATAGCGCCATATGTGGCATGAGTTCAGCGAGCCTGGTGAAAAAAGACACATTCTACATTCATCCGTCTTGTGACATATCTAATGGACAGCAACATACATTACCTACTTGACAGAGATGGATACGTAAAACATCCATACATAGTAAAATGCATCCCGCTTCCCATGTTGACAATGTCAAAGCCTGAAAAGACTGATAGCCGGACCACTGGCGATGAATTCCACGGCATTTTCTCATCCCCAGAAAAGCGTAATTTGCTATTACTGGCTACATCTGTTATTATTATTATTATTATTATTATTATTCTTATTATCATTACTAACTACAATTGAATGGCACAAAAGTCTTTACATACGTACCTCAGTGTGACCAATGAGGATCTACTGCACTGAGCCACCTTGAATGACCTCTGTAGCTGGAACTGCTGCGAGCCTCAACCTAACTGAGCTGACCTTCAGTGTAGGATGCACAATCTCCCCTTCCCACTCTCAACATGCTTGATTCACAGCTGCGATGTAAAAACAATATTGTGTGGCAACCACGCATGTGTTATGCTCCCTCCTCACTAGCAAGGCTTCAACTTCATCTAAAATGACGTTTGATTTAAAAGGAAAGATGAAGTAGCTAATTAAGTTGCCCATATACATTTTTTAATAGCTTTCCTGGCTCTGGGCACCATTGAGGCCCCAAGCTTTCAGTAATAATTCTGGACATTTCTCGCAGTACTTAAAGTTACACACAAAATAAATAAGTTGAGTCTGTGGACACTGGCAGCAGATGTAGCATCGCTGATGATACACGCAGCCTCATGTTAGATTATTAAGGAGGGGGAGAGCTACCAGGATCTCTCTATGGTTCCTTGGCGACATCTCAAGCGGTAGCGCTTGAGATACCCGTGCGTGCCATTGTCCTCATCATGAAAGTGACGAATGACAGAGCTCTGCTGCATCAGCTTGACATGAAGGAAGGGAGGGGGGTGGGGGCGCCTCGCATCTGAATCATTCAATCTTCCGCTCTTAGCCATTCGTTCCTATGATTGTTTTCTACTCTCTATTGTTTTCTACTCTATGTTTCAGCCACCCTCTTTTTGCACCACAGTCAGCTTTCAGAAAGTGCACATTTTAGTATAGGCAAACTAACTAGAAATTAATTCTCATTTGGGCCACATGCAAATCCCTGCTCAAGGTTTCTGTTTCGCTTTCAGCTCTCAGGACGTACTTCATCCATCTCCTTTTAGATAGCTCTGAAAAACATGCAAGGGAACAAGGAGTGGATTTAAAACAAGGGCTGTAATGCCCTCCTCCCTGGCCCTGTGAGATATAGGTAATTAACTTAAGCAGGGAACGGCTGAAAGAGTTAATGAAAGAAAGCAATAAAAATAATAAACGGCGCTGCCGGGGATGGCTATTGATAAGTCATAATATAATGCAATTGTAATGCGGCCCCCTCTCACCTTATCCTGCCTCTCAGGTTGACCGTGTAAGCACTTTCACCGTGACATAATGGATGCCCACCAAATTAATCCCATCAAAGCAGCCTTTAATCATCAAATTGACTTGGGTGCTGAAGGGATTGGGGATGGTTCGTCTGGCTGGTAGTTGGCAAGGCGCTTTTCGGGGGGGGGGGGGGGGGGGGTAGCAGAATCCCAATGCCTATGAGAGCCCCACGGAGTCTATGCACCTCTCTTATGGGCTGTAGGTGTGTACACAACATTAAGATCCCAGGATGCATCGTCGCTGAGAAGCACTGTTCTGTGCCCGCTGACAGCCCTTTTCATAATGGGGAGTGGACTGTTTTTCTGTCAGGTCATTTTCAAAAATAGCAAACCGAAATGCGCTGCTTTAAATAGATTGACAGCACACATCTTGAGATGGTGCACAGAAAAACTGTGCTACACAACACTGTGCTACACATTTGCAAATGCAAATGTGTGACTAAGATTATGACCATTTAACAAATCAAAGGAATGGGCTGTAAAATGTTTATTGCCATTATCAATCAGCAGAAAACGAAATTTTTGGTTTACATTTACAATCAATCCTGTGAATTGGTAATAATTCATCAGAAAAAAATTAGAATAAAAGCCTTTCATATCTTCTCATTAAAATGTCTGTAGTGGGATATTTTGATGAATGCAATTTTAATGGGCCATCTGTGTTTATCAAGCTCTTAAAATAACATTATCCCATACATTATAAATATAATTTATTTTTAGAATGAATGTATTTTGTCCATGTTCCACTTCACATACTGCAGTGTGAGCAACAAATTCACGGCCAATGTAGGGGAAAAGAGAATGTGTGCAGGAAAAAACAAATATGAAATGAACAATCCCCTATACCAACATCTGGGAACAACAAAGCAAATCGTATCCTGTTGGGTTTTCAGCACCTTTAGTCAATGATTAGGAGGCCATTGGATGAGTGCATGTGGTGAAAAGAGTCAGGTACTCGTTTGGACTCATCTCTAGTACAATCTTCCCAGACCACGCATCCTGCTTTTTATATCAAGGTCCCATGTTGGATGAGCCCAGCCTTGACTCATCCAGTAATTTATGTCTCAATTTAAAGAGGGGGCGAGAACTGCAAGAGCCATAGCTGTTGAGTTTTAGGTTAAAGTCCGTAATGTGTCCCCATAGTGCATTCGGCTTCTGCAGTACAGATGCAGAAGAACAGAGCAGCATCGTCATATTGATTTGTACAGGAGAGAACTGTTAACAGTTATGATTGGATAAAAGTTAAATATCACTCATCGGGTTAGGTTGATGTCCTGCCAAAACTTAAGTGATTTCAATATTGCAATCGGGGAGATGGATTTCACCACTATTTCCACAAAGCTTTAAAGATATATTTAGGAATAAATCGGAATAAATCTTGAACAAACAAGCCTTGGGTCGCTCAAAAAGTCACAGAAGGTAAAAACACATTAAGTATTTATACCATCGGCAGGTGTGGAGTTTTAAAGCTGGGTACCACCAACCAATGAGTAATGTCTTGCTTGTGATTCTGCTCAGGCGCCTGAGGAGCAGTTAGAATACAGATTCAACATGGCAGTGCCCAGGCAGCGCTCGTAAATCACGAGCCATCGCACAGCGCAAACGATGACATTTATTCATCTCACATCGCGTGGACATCATCCCTTCTGCGAGTTTAAACGGACTAATGAGTCATTAAGAGCTCTTTATGCAAATGCATCTCCAATTAAAATGTGTGAGCAAAATGGCAATGAGGACACAAAAACTACTGAAGGGTGTATGAGTGATGTGGATCAAGTTTGGAAAATAAACAAATGAAACACTTTTATGTATATATCACTGAGATAGAGATTGAACAACTTAAAACCTAAAAAAGACAGAGGCCCTATACCGTTTCAACCATTTAGAGGACGTTATTAATAAATGATGCGCATTGCATGCAGCTTGTTTCCTCAGCAGTGATTACAGATGGATACTCATGCTGGTATTCAAAGGGCCCTGGACTTAATGTATTCTGTGGCAGTACACCGTCCAATAGAATCCATGCTGGAAGCCAGTGGTGATCAATGAAAGATAAGGGTTCTGGCCCTTGGAGTGGACTCCCTGAGTGGCATCGGGCCTCGTAGCGAGGTGGGGTCCTCTGATTAAACCGTGATTGATAGAGAATACGTTGAGGTGGTCGGTGATGAATGTTCACACACACACACACACACACACACACACACACACACACACACACACACACACACACACACACACACACACGCACACACGCACGCACGAATGCATGCACGCACACACACGCACACACGCACACACACACGCACACACACACGCACACACACACACACACACACACACACACACACACACACACACACACACACACACACACACACACACACACACACACACACACACACACACACACACACACACACACACACACACAGTTATTTTGAGACTGTGAGCCTGTTTTTCATTCATATTACCAAAAATGATTGTTTGTGCAATTCATAGTATTCTGACATCCCCATCGAACACGTCATTCAAATGAAGAAACCTGGTACACCTATTTCTGGAATTAGAAACAAAACTACCACACTATAAGACCATGCTCCTAAATACATTTTGATAATAGCTGATATGCGTTATATTGTAGTATAGATGATATTGCCTCTAAGACCCATCTAAGATAGATAAAAGATAAAATAGAGGTTCGAATCACATTTGGGTAAACAGCCCCCATTGGTTTATTGCAAATGCTGACAAGATGCTTTGCCTTTGCTCAACCCGCCTATAAAACCTCCAGCACAGTACACCAGCCACGAGCCCCCAGGACTACTTTCACTCGACTGCCTCACGCGTAAAGATACTGGAAACGCCGTACGCGCTCCACAAAATTACCGATCCCTAACCATGAGTGAGGTAGGTGCTATTTCGTGTTGTTTGAATACAAACCTTTTTTTGTATGTCATATGAGATGCGCATATAGACGTGATAAGTCTCAACTCGAGAGTGTTATCCATTCCTTTAAAATTAAGTGCGTAAAATAAACGACACGGAGGCGTCTTACAGTAGCCTATGTACGCGGTAATTTAGTGGTAGCTTACACGTTTAATTGACGTGAAGATGATGATTCAACTAAAACGTTATTGCAGATATAAAAGGGTTTCTTTCCCTACCAAACTATAAACGGTAACAGACTTATAGTCTATGCGACAAATGAAACTTGATAGAAAAGTGTTAAGGTTTAACGACAGTAATTGTCCTGCACATTGCTCATTCCATGCAACAACTCTGAAGCAAGAAGTGAATGACAGTAAATGTTGTATTATTAGTTGTTAAATTATTTTTGCAATAAGTTGCAACTCTGAATAGTAGCTATTTATTATGCACGTTTGCCTATTATGTATTTTAAAGCTTGTTATCATGTTATATATAATGATTATGCAACTAGCATGAAGTATATATTATGATATCAAAATAATTCCCAGCTTCAAAAAACTTCAACCCAACAAATCAGAGAATAATCCGTATTTTAACTCGCATCCTGTTGTTGAGAGCGTCTCCCATCCTCCCAGTGGCCGTACTAGAGCCATCCTCCCATCTGTGATCAAGCCTGCACTCGTGATAGAGCAAATCCTATAGTTACTGAATTATTTAAGGGTAGCCGCTGACCTAGAGAATGGAACATTTTCACAGTGGGCTTGAAAAACGGGTGAGCCTCAAACCTTAAGATCCTATCGTCTTCGTAATGGAAACGATAAGAGCATTTGGAGACCCGAGATAAGACCCCAAGCACAAGCAGGGCTTCTTAAGACAGGAACATAGGGACAGGTTTGGGCTATATTTAATTATTTGATAATTTTTTAGTGGTTGGTGGTGGTGGTTGAAGTAGGGTACAATTAATCACTATAAACTCAATAACAATGCTCTGAATTACAATGACAAACCCTTTGGCCCATAAATACTATGATAAATACTTTGATATGATATAGATATAGATATAGGTGTAGATATATGTAGATAAGTAGATAGATAGAGAGTTATATTGAAGTAGGATGATTAAGAATAAGAGTGTAAGATAAAGGGAGATAGAGGAAGAGAGTGAGTGAAAGAATGGGGGAGGTAGGGGGAGTGACAAAAGGATAGAGGGAGATATTGAGTGACAGAGAGGTAGACAGAGGGAGACAGAGACAGAGAGGTAGACAGAGGGAGAGAGAGAGAGAGAGAGAGAGAGAGAGAGAGAGAGAGAGAGAGATAGGGAGAGAGAGAGAGACAGATAGAGAGGGAGAGAGATAGGAAGAGAGAAAGATAGAGAAAGGGAGACAGAGAGAAAGAGTGAGAGAGAGAGAGAGAGAGAGAGAGAGAGAGAGAGAGAGAGAGAGAGAGAGAGAGAGAGAGAGAGAGAGAGAGAGAGAGAGAGAGAGAGAGAGAAAGGGAGAGAGAGAGAGAGAGAGAGAGAGAGAGATAGAGAAGGAGAGAGAGGGAGAGAGATAGGAAGAGAGAAAGATAGAGAAAGGGAGACAGAGAGAAAGAGTGAGACAGACAGGGAGAGAGAGAGACAGGCAGGGGAAGATAGATGGAGAGTTAGAGAGGCAAACAGCATGCATTGCCAGATGGAGAAGCTTTGGTAGTCCCATCACTACACTTTTCCACAGCTGCACTGGCTGAGCCACGCCAGGGGCGCATCCCAAAAATGTGTTAAAGCGAAACACACGTCAACGCTGTTCATCGACTAGAAAACGTTAAGTATTCGGCCCGCTTTAGCTCGGCGTTCTGTCATCTGGTAAAGACTAAAGTTGTGCCTGCAGTGGCCGTAAATCTGCAGCACAGGCTTGCTTAATACGCGCTGAAGCGCTCCTCCCAGCCGCGTTATAAATAAGACATTCCGCCAAGGAAAGCCCCCTGCCTCCGGAGATCCAGCAGCACTCCTGGTGCCAGTGATGGATTTATATGCCCATAAAGAAGCAGCGCTGAGAGGGGAGGATGGGACCAGCGATGAATAATTAAATGAGAATCAATGCAAAACAACTCTTCACCTCCATCCCCGTTCCCTCGCTTTTCCTCTCACCTCCCATCTTCCTCCACTCAACCCTATCCCTGTACTACATGCCCCTGGCTAAATCCTCTCCTTGCCTCGATTCTGGCCCAAAGTGCCCAATGCTGCAGACATAGCTGGTCTCCACCGAGGCCATCTGTAGTGAGGACTGTGTTTGTACCCACAATGGATGGATTTGACGCAAGTGGTATAGCAGATAGAGCTTTGGGATTATGAATCATTTTGTCGGTCGATACATCTCATAAAGAATTAACTTTGACGACCAAATGAATAGTTTCTTTCAAAAAGCTCAAATGTGTTTTAAATGAGTGTTTTTACATTGCAACATCCTTACAAATATAATCTACCATTTTTTATGTTTAAGTTGTTGTTGTGAGCTATGGTCACTGACCCTAATCGCCTTCACATAGAGCAGAGATTACACAGAAATAATCTGTAATCCATCTAAACTCTGTGTAACCTGGCTAAATCCCAACTCCGGCAGTCTGTGATTGGAGAAGGCAAACATGAATGTGTAGAATATCTAAAGTCTAAATGAGAGGATCTGAACTCAACAACAAAATAAAAGCATCCTTTTTACTGAAAATTAGGAGGAAAAACCTG
This sequence comes from Gadus macrocephalus, assembly GCF_031168955.1. Classification (NCBI taxonomy): domain Eukaryota; kingdom Metazoa; phylum Chordata; class Actinopteri; order Gadiformes; family Gadidae; genus Gadus; species Gadus macrocephalus. The sequence continues at coordinate 19,987,025 of NC_082388.1, read as the reverse complement.
ACATAACATTTACATTATGATACCATAAAGCTTACATGATTTATTATGATGTTTTCCACACTGACTTGTTTGAAGGGTACTTATAGACATGGCTCGAAGTAATAGAAAGAAACCCCACTTTACTCAAATACACAGTCTATATTGGACTTCATTTTTTAATGCACTCAAACCTAATTTACGGGATGGTCATCAAACAACGGTGTGATTAGCATACACTTCAACTGACAAATATATTTCTTTTGCAAAAAGCCTCTTTTTACTATGCCTGTTCTTAATATAATAAAAGTAGATGAATCATCGAGACAGATTTTGTATTTAATTGAGAGGACTGAATGTTTTAAGACAAATAACATCTCATACTTGAAATTCACTTCAGGCTTTTCATGTTTAAAACACCACCCCATCATCACCACCACCAATACTAGCACCTCTCCTCATCGTTCCTTCATTGCTAGGACGAATGACTTGCTGAAAGAGATGAAAGCGCAGCTGAAAGAGGGAGCTTTGGCCTGAGAATCTCAGAAAACAAAGGCAAGACATACGAGACGAATAAACGAACAAAACCAAAAAAAAAGGCCTTTAGACTTTGGTTGGGTAGGCTGTACAAAACAATATTATTGCGACAGTGTTGGATTGATTATACTTTGCACCGCAGCACCAGTGCTTTTAGTGCGAGAGAGAGAGAGTAAATCCATCCCATCCATTATAGCGCATACTGTATACTGTATATATATGCTGCTGCGACAGCCAGGCTTCTCAGAAAAGGTTAAAGATCTGTGAGAACGCCACGCTGCTTTATCATTAGTGCTGCTTCAACAGCAACAGCAGGATATCCCAACACTCAACATCCATGTATTGCTGTCTAACATGACAATACTAAAGAAACTTAGAGTGTATTAAAGGGGAAGATACCCAACAATTGTTACCAGGAGGCTTTGGAGAAATGTATATACTTTTACAGTTTATTTGTTATCATTTGTAAAATTATGCTATGTATAACAGTGAGTCTAATATCATTTTTAGGATGTTTTGAAATGGTCAGAGGCCCTATAAATGTCAAATTTACGGTTTAATATTGCTTAGATTTAATTTAAAAAAGGAATAACTTTCTCCTATTGATTGATTTGAACGAACAAACACCAATGTGTTACCCGTTCAGGGATAATAAGCTGATTGCTTAACATTCTAGTTGCATGTTGTCTTTCAATCTAGCTGGTTATGGCAGATAGCGTGTTCGATGTTTCTGCTGTAGTACTGATGTATGACGGCCTCCAAGGGCTTGCCACATGCTGGGACGAGCCTTGTCTGACCTACTTTATCTCTCCTCTTGGTAAATTCTTAATAGTAAGTGAGAGAGTATAGATCCATCCCCACCCCGCCGAAATAACCACAGCTGATAGACTCACCCTGGGATGATTATTTATTTATTTTACATTTCTCCTCCGTTGGAAAACAAGAGTATTTGACAAACTCAGTAAGACAAACATTAGGTTTTTTTTTAATAGTTTTTACATATTAATCATGTAGTCACCAACACTGTCTATTTCTGTATTTAAACAACCTAGGACAGCTTATAAAAAGAGTAAACAAATATATTTGCTGTTCATCAAACCTAAGTTTTGGGTTTTAATGTCATGTCCTTCAGACCAACATCATTACTCTGTGGTAGAGCATAATAATCATACAGCATAATTACCAACATCATTTGCATGAGGTGGAGGATTATACACATCTACAGGATTGGGAATTTGGGACTAAGCAAACATTATGCTGCCTGTTTGGAAATGTGGCGATGCAATTAACACAGAATTTGGCACAAACAAACTGGATGCTACGACGCCATCCTCCTCCTCATAGCAGCTTATTTGGTGCACCTCCTCTGGTCTGAACCCTGTCATCCCTGACAAACGAGATTTAGTACTTTTCTACCCATCACTAGTGGACGTAAATAAGTCATGACAGACATGCCCAATGGAGGCAGCCGTGTCTTTTAGAGGCAGCCATGTCATAGCCTTGGTTGTACAGGGGTGGGGGCCGACCAGAGCCGGAGTTTGGCATTCATTTGGATAGGAACGTTCAACCCAATTGCATATTTGTTAGATAGATAAATAGATAGATATTGTGCACGCACAGTTGGTTAGACTTGGTCAACTAAACTTTCGGATATCCTGCTGCTACACAAGTAAGGGGCTGTTGTGTTGCATTGCATCAGTGACTTAGAGGCAACATACAAATAAAGGTAAAATAAAAAAGCTTAATAAAACTTGCAATGTGTTACTAAGTTTAAGATATGGCCCGCCCAATCCAACACAAAACACAAATATGAGGCTAGAAACTAAAAAGGATGAATGGTCCATTTGCCAAAAATGAAAACGCATGCAGCCCATTTGCACACAGCTCAGTCGGGGGTATACTTGCCAGCATGCAGGATCGATACTTTCGCTGCATTGAAGCATTTCTTTAATGTATCCCTGACTATGAGTTCCCTCATTCTTTATGGGCGAGGCTGAGTTGGCGCTTCTGGCCCCCAGCCCACGGCCGCTGATTCTCCACATGCTGACGCAGAAACAATCTGCAAATTAGATCCAGAGAAAAAAAAAAAAGAACCCGTTTGATTTAGTTTTGTAAAGATCATTCGTAGTAGTTGTGTTGCTTTGCTTCCACATGCATTTTCAGAACAGATGCTCAATAACTATTTGGTATGTAGAGTTATGGCAGCCAATTACAGAAACAACTGAAATTCAAGAAAATATAATAACAATAAGATAATAATATGTATAATATACCTCCTCTAACCTTTGTGAGTACATAGCCGGGATTTGGATTGAGAGACTTATGTAATTCACACCTGAAAAACGTTAGATGTGTGAATAAAGAGCAAGTCTGATAAGTATTGTTTGAACCAATATATGATGGAAACAAAAAATCACACATTTGTTATTTATTTTACAACAATAATTGGCAGCATTGCCAGATGGAATATCGCTCACTATAGTATAATAAATAAATCCAGTATATTGGGAAGATGCTCCGTACACAACAAATTCTGATGATCGACGACATTACAGCCACTGGTCGTGAGATACGGGAAGGTCCTAAAAGCCTGGTGACACTCCTAAAGTGATCCAGAGATCGTGAGGGTTGAATCTTGTCAAGGAGCCAAACAGGGAAAGACGGACGGATGGTCAGGCAGACGGAGGCAGTACTACAACTACAACGCACTACAGGATGTCGGACCGCGTACTGATTCACTTCAGGCAAATCAGGAATTATCTTCCAACGCCACTGTCAATACCTTAGGTCTGGATGTCAGGGAACATGGCTGCCTTTCCGCACCTTCTCTTGTTCTTTAAAGGTGACATATTACACCACCAGGTGTGAGAGTGATTAACCATTACAAGCCGTTTAGAAAATCTCCCTCTTCTGAAATCACAAGTGGGCGTGTCCAACTATATGTATGACGGATAGATGAGCAACGTTTGCTACAGTCCACTGGATAGGCTGGTAGACTGATCTATCAGCACACATCTAAGTGGACACGCCCACTTGTGATGTCAGAAGAGGCAGATTTAGAAAAAACTGAGCCGTTGTTTGCTTGTAAGTTGTAACGGCTAATCATACACACACCTGGTGGTATAATATGTCACCTTTAACAGCTGAGTGATGAGGCCCAGCACGGGATGGGCACACCTGGTGTTTAATTGGTAATTAACCTATTTTGCATTTGTCTAAACTAATTAACCTCAATGTCAGAAGGAAAAGATAATGGATGCAAACATCATAATTGGTGAATCTCCATTTAAGAATAAATGTCAACAAATTCTGCAGAAAATAAATACATTTATAATCTATTCCCCATGAAACTGTTGGGCTTAATTACATCCAATATGTGTGTAGGTTTTGCATTGGGTTCATGCACTAGATGTTGTATATAGTTGATATAGTGTTTATTTTGTCCGGTATACCGCAGATCCAAATCTAATGTTATAACCTCAAAGAGTTGGGAAAAAATATGAGGCTGTTAAATACTTTGAGAATGATAGTTTGCAGTATTGTCGAAGAATGTAAGTGGCTGGAAATAACGCCTAGCAGCCATAAGCCCATCAAAGCAGGCTGTGCGAGTCGTGACTAACATCTCACACTTGAAATTCACTTATGGCTTTCCATAAAACACCACCGCATCACCACCACCACCACTGCTACTATACCTCCACTGATTGTTCCTTCATTGCTAGTACAAATTACTTGGTGAAAGAGATGAAAGCGCAGCTGAAAGGGGGAATTAGGGCTTGTAAAATAGACGGCCTCAATGTATTTAATTATAGTTATGTAAGATCCTCAGGCCGTATCCAGGCAGAATTCAAACCAGACAAGCCCACCGACAGAGAGACAGACATGCATACAGATGTTCCACCCAACAGCCAGACAGGCACGCCAACAGATAGAGAGGAAGACAGCGAGACACAGACAGAAAGACCTCCAGACAGACAGACAGATCGACGGGAGAAAGAGGGGGAAAAAGGCAAGGAAATTGCCTGTATACTGCCATCATATCTGCTTGCAATGATGTAGATTGTAGGATTGTCAGTTCAACAATATATTATTCAGTTGTAGCGAAACAGTACACATAACGTGGCTCCCACACTTGAACGTGCAAATGGGATGTTTTTATTATTATTATTAACCGCACTGGTATGCACGGGTAAATTAAACTTTCCAAATCTTTATACCTCAAATGTGTGATAATATGAAGGAGTGTCCCTATCTCTTTGAAGTTGGATTAGCTTGCGTGTATCTCTCCCTGTGGGTCTTAAGGCTGTGACCCAGCTGCACGGTGTATCATCCATTCTGCTGGAAGACAGAGGGATGAGAGAGGAGGGGGAGAGCAGAAAGGGGAACTCAAAGATTTAGAGGCACTGGGAACTGAGATAAAGGCAAAGAAATATATGCACCCAGCATTGCAGTGTAGGTCAGCCTCAATGAAAGCACCCAAAGAATGAGCAGGCAGAAGTGCTGCTTTAGAAGTGGTGTTTGTTATAGTTTCTTTTGTTGCATTAACCACACCCATGTTGACATTATTTTCTCTCTGTGCAAAAGGGCACCTGGCTGATATCATGGCACTCACAGGGGATTCTCACTGCTGTGTTGACAGTTGGTGGAGGTGTCTTGTGTGTGTAGCAGTTCCCTCCCCCGCCCCCCTGGTCAACTGACAGCTACAGGGACACTGCAAGCAGATGAGAGCCAGCATGGTGTTTTGTGAACCCCAGTTGCAGCTTCCCCTGTTGCTTTCCCCATGCAAACAGAGAAACAGATGGCTCCACTGCGCATGCTTTTTTTTCTAGTTCTGTTTAATCCTATTTATTGGACCTCTCTATGTTGCTGCGGAAATAACAGTAATAAAGTAATATAAAGTAAGGGTTTATGTATTTTTTTCTTCCCATTGCCCTGACATTTGGGAATGTCAACAACAGCCTGTGTTTAATAATTCATGTTAGACTACAGATAAAGACGGAAGGGCTATTCCCTGCAGAAGATATAAACTTGGTTAACAAAGCAAATACAATAAATACGCATTGCATGTCTATGAATAACGTTATTTTATAATTCCCTTCTACCGTATCGATGAAGGAATACCTAAAGTGAAATGTCCGTCGCGTGTCAGTGCAGTATCATAAATAGTAATTGCTTTTCAAATGTTCAATTTCTGCAGTGAATATATAATGTTTGAAGGGAATAACACATCATTTCATTTTGTAAACGAGACCCACCTAGAGTTTACTGTTTTCCGAAGCATCGAGGTAGCACACAAGTATTTAGGAGGGCTTCCTTTGACGGGTAACGTTGACAGCAGATCAGCAGTGTGGTGCAGTGCAAAAACAAACACATTTGAGAAAATATTAAGGGTTTTGTTTCAAGACCACAAAATCAGAGACAGAACGTGGCTGTACTGGCCTCTATATTCTTTCTCTTTAGATATACTGCATTATGTATATTAGGACTGCGCATCAATTAACTAGGGCTCCTCATTTGTAAAAAAAAGAAAAAGAAAAAAGAACATAAAATGTGCTGTGTCTCAGTGGGATGCTGATTCGGTACATTTGCATTCAGTCAGACGCCTTTATCGAAGGCGACGTTCAGGGGATCTGAGAAAACCCAAGGCGTACGACTACGAAATTGGAGTCACTACAAAGAAAGCGCAGCAAAAGCAAGTTTTCTTGCTATCTTTTCAGAAAGACACGGTTCAAGCCTTTATATCCAATTTTTATGTCAGAGGAAGTCACGTGAATGGGTTGTGATAGACATCTCGACACATCAGCCATAAATTAGATCTAGCGTAGTTGTTCTTTGGAAAAACTGGTAAATACGTGCTTATTTTCCATGCAATTTCTTAAAATATTCTACCCACCTTCTGCCCCCTTTGCAGAGACAAGGATCTGCACCAATGTCTGGCAACAGCAAGCCAGCATCTGGACAAGGTATGGTATACCTAACTGACTCTAACATTCAGGTTCAACCGAAATACGACCACATCCTAATCATAACCCGCTCATCCTCCGCTGCAAATGGCTGATAGATTGATAGTGGGCCAGCAGCACTATATATTTTTTAGAGTGCAAATTTGCATCCTTTGCAAAAATAACAATTCTCACTATCACATTTCTGTCAATGGAAGTCATTGACCATGGAACTGTGTTTGATTGCCTTGTGTGTAGAGGGGTGTTTGTGTAACGTCTTTAGATGGGGCACTTAGTCAGATTAAAGTTTGTGATGAGGACCACTCTCTCTCAGACACGCACACACTCACACTCACACTCACACTCACACACACACACACACACACACACACACACACACACACACACACACACACACACACACACACACACACACACACACACACACAGGGGATAATTAGACTTTAAACCAAATTGAAGGACTTTTGTGTTGATGTTTTCTGCGTGGCATTTTGTATTGATTAAAGTTACATCTCGCCTTATCACTCACCTTTTTCCCAAGGTCCTCCGAAGAAGGTTCAGGCTAAATGTAAGTGGTTTGTTTGGGGCCTTTCTGCTTCCTGCTTTAACTAAAGCACATCTGCACACGGAGAAGCACATACTTTTGTTTGAATCCATGTACTTTGACACAGCCTTCCTGCATCAAAAATAATGAATTTTGCAATGTCACCAACTGTTCACTTCACTGTGTTTAACAAAGCTCGCACGGCTTCACATCAGGGAAACAGCATGACATGATGCACATTGAAGGACATTCATTTGTTCAGCTTTTTGCATGATAAGAACATCATTTTAAATGCTACATTGCTTGCCACATACTTTGTGATGCACAATGTGGATCACAAAGTACAAACTTGCTCATAACAGCACTATTTGGAGTGGTCCCAACCGACACTAAAGGGTGAATTGTTTATGTTCCTGAAGTTCCTTTCATGGATTAACAAAGGTTTTTTGTCGTAATTCAACCCTCCACTTACATATTTTAAAAATCCATTTCTACTCCCAGGCAGACGTACAGTGCTTCAATCCAAAAAAAAAGAATATTTGAAGGCAAAAATAAGGAGTGCTGTTCTCAGCACTACATTAAAAGATAAATTGGCACACATTCACTGACATAGCGTTTCCTTGTTTCGACTTGAGAACACTGTCTCGGCTCCCTGTATTAAAACCCAAGCGTACCTGGAGCCTGGGCAGGAGGCGGTGGACCTCCCTCACTCAGTGACCCCTCTCACCTCTCCCGCTCAGGTGAGCAGAAGGATGTGCCGGCGGAGGACTTTGACATCGATATGCGCGATCCAGAGACAGAGAAGGCCGCCGTGGCCATCCAGTCGCAGTTCAGGAAGTTCCAGAAGAAGAAGCAGGACGTGAAGTCGTAAAGGGCCTGTCTGCGGCCCGTGACCTGGCCCCGCCCCCCGGTACCACCTGATGGGCGTGGCTCTACAGCAGCTCCACCTGTAGTCCTCATCTTGCATGTCAATCAAACTTGCACCGTCATAAACTGGGGGGGGGGGGGGGGGGGGGGGTAGCAGTAATTAAAATTCTAATATATATATTATTTATGTCAAATTTAGTGTTTATTAAGCCATGAGAAAAAAATTCCTGAGTATTAGCAAGAAAATCCGATGATGTCCATCACGCTCGGGATGAATATATAGCCACACACGTAATACCAAACACCGTGCTCTCCAGTTAGCTTCATGTCAGGATTGCATTGGGGATTGATGGTGACATTTCCCACTGAGTGGGTTCAAAACAATCCTGTTGAGTACAAGCTGTGTTTGACCCCAGTTCACCACCAACTAAGCAATCTCCCGGGAAATCTCACTGTGGGCGAACCAATGCATCGGCATATTCTGTAATGACATCAGCCGTTCATGACTGTGTTGCCTTTTTCATTTTTGATTTATTGTTCATGAATGTTATAATTGTAATCAGAATTTCACATTCAATAACAATCTCCCAGTCTGCAGATTACAGTGTGGCTGTTAACAAAACAACTAATAAATAATTTTAAAAAACACATCAAGAATTGAATAAGTAATCCGATTTCAATGGCATTCTACCTATTACCTTTGTGATGATATTGCACAGCTGTGTGACATTATAGAAGGAGGATATTTGGAGAAATATAAGTGACAGCCATTCTCAAGCATAGAAAAATGCAAATGTATTCAAAAAAGTCATTGAATGTTTGCTAATGAAAAATCCCGAGTCGAGATAGATTCAGATATATTCTATATAGTGACATACAGCAAACTGCATCCTGCCCTGTGTGGACCCCAGTGGAAGCGAGGCGAACTGCATCTCTTGGTTAGGATGAATGTAGCATTCAGGACGGCATGACTCGATCTGTAAATCAGACCCCCACCAACCACGACGTGAGGAAACACTGTCAACACTGTCTTCGGTGATATGTAATGTTTCACTATCCAGCGATTGGCTAGATTCCACCCCCAGGAGACTAAAGCACCGTCTACATCACGTCGCACTTTGTGTTATGTTTGTTTAGATGCTTCAGGATTTGCTATAGTCGGCAGATGTAGCCTAGATTTACAGGCCTAAATTAGTATATAACCGATTTCCAGGGCAATAACTATTAGACGCAGCGTTTGTCAAACAATGCATGCACCAAATAGATCTGTGATGTTAGGTTACCGATGTTTGTTTTAGCCTACTTTTTAATCCACATGTCTATGCACTCATGGATTTAAAGAAATGTGTCCAGAATTGAATTGGGCGGTTTCGTGTGCAATCAGTAGGCCTATTACAAAAAGTCACTTTTTCAGTTGCTCATCTTGAATTGTGTATGTTGTGTCCTGTGTACTTAATGTAAGCAACAATCACCACGGGCAAAATTCAAGTTCGTGACCTTCTATGAGTAGCCTACCCCGATCGCAGAAAGAAACCTCACTACACGCTGAATAGGCTAAATACCGTGACTTCTGTAAAACAAATCTTTATTTGGCAAGATGCTTGTTTCTTTCTCCATTTTCTTTATTTATTTTAGTTTATCTGTATATATTATTTTATCTTAATGACTTATTATGGGACCTGAAGCAGAAATCGAATTCAAGATAAGATTCAGGAAGAAGAATTTCGTTCCAAATAATTGTGTCCAACAGCAACATTGCCCTCTTGTGGACAGAATAAATATCGGTGGTAAAGGTGACAGTCAGTAAACCTGAATCACCAATCACTGATAACCCTTTCTTAAATTGACTACTAATTACATTTATCCAATTCTTATGTAAATATGAAGTAAATAAAGTCAGGTGTTTTTATGTTTGATATTTACAATTATTGATCAATGTCTAACTCACCAGTAACCTCTAAATTTCCATACAAGGTCAGAACATGGCTGTCGACAACAGACCACCAGCATTCATCACATTCACGTCAAACTGTGGAGGACATTTTTTTTGGGGAACAGCCATTTTATTAATCAAATTTTCGAACTGTGTGTTAGTTTCTCTTTATTCCAGTGCCACCATAGTGAACACTCATGTTAAAAATAAAAAGTGACATTTTTTTTTGTTAAAATGTAGAATCATAATGAAGACAGTTAATCTTAGAAGAAGTAATCATAGAAACTGACAGAAGTGACCTCACAGCATTTTAGATTAAAGTCTCCCATCAGGACTAACTCCAAACAGAAACAGAAAACACAAAGAACAAACAATAAAAAGGCCAGGGTATAGACGAAACAAAATAAGAGAAAATAAAAACTAAAACAGCTTTTTAAATATCCACTTTTTTTTCCGGTATCTCCCATTAGACTTTAGGTTTGGTTTGAACGGTGGCGGGAGGGGGAGGGGCTTCTGTTGGATTGTCTCACGTTTTATTTATTTCCCTGTAGAGCAGCATTGCCGCTCACAGCAACAGTAGATCTACTAAGAAGGAATGAGAGCCACGTGGACTCTACCTAGTGCACTGAGGGAACGGGGGAACTGGGGGAGGGGGCTAGGGAGGGTGGGTGGAGCAGAGGGGGAGTCAGGGGGGGGGGGCTAGGGAGGGTGGGTGGAGCAGAGGGGGAGTCAGGGGGGGGGGCTGGTAGGGTTGGGGGTCTCTATCTGGACACTCCCTACTACTGGGGGAGAGAGCTAGGGAGGGTTGGGGGAGCGGAGGGGGTGTCAGGCGGGGGTAGGGGGGCTCTATCTGGACACGCTCTAGATATGGGGGGGGGTCTCGGGGAATGCAGGCTCTTTCGGCTCCGAACCCTCCCTTGTTGTCAGCCCTCAGCGTCATCATCGCTCACTGCCCCTGCCCTTGAGCAACAAACTCAACGCACGACACCTGAATACAGAGCCCGGAGTGCACCCCGCCCCGTGTGTGTACACGCATAACATACCTCTTCATTTTTTTTATCTTCTCATCAATACAGTACAGCATAGAGCAAATAATTTTTCCATATAACCTTTTTCCATATTTCCATATTTTTTTTTCCTTTTCTTCATATTGCACCATCGGAGAATGGGACACAAAGAGAGAGAGAGAGAGAGAGACAGAGAGAGATCAACAGAGACTCCATTTCCTAATCAAAACGAGATATGTGCAAACATGACTAAGGACTTTATTAACCAAATCAATTATTCCCTGTAATATCCACAAATAAAAGTGATTTCTCTTTTTATATATATATATTTATATTTATAGTAATAAGAATAATAAATCTTCACATTGGATCATTTCATAGTGTGACAAAATGCTCGACTGGGATTGGCCCAGCCGTGGTCGGAATCCTCTTTGTCTTTTAATTGGTCAGTCCCCATGCATCCATAGGAAATAGATTTTTTTTTTCTTCAAAAAAAGTAACAATTTGAGAGCAGCTTGGACTGGTGTCAATTGCTTTCATTCCAAGAGTTCTCTCAACTTTCATTCAGTGTTTCAAAAAGGTATTCCATAGGAAAAAAATTACTCCCAAATCGTCATCTTCCACTCCAGAAAAATAATAATAATAAAAAAAATCAACCACGTCCGTTGTTTTTTATGAAAACATCGAAGCAATGGTCATAATAACCAATCATTTGGTAATCAATAATCGATAATCATTACTAGCCGACAACTAACAATGACTAATCACTGTTTAATTATTAAGAATCAACAGTTAGAATAAATAACGCTCCCTTGTTTACTCAATTAGTTTGGCAGGGCTCCCCTTGGGAGTCAGTTTTCCCGTGAGTGAATTCCCTCAAGTGAAAAAGAAAACAAACGAAAGACGAAAAACGAAAGCTCTAAAAAATAAATAAAAAGGAGATTAGTAAAAGTGATCCCTCCTCCCCCTGGAAGAGGAAGAGGGCCATATATATATACAGGACCTGCGTGGTGAAAAGTCACTTTACTGCACTTGAGTGTAAAGTCCAGTGTTTTCAGGCGTAGAGTGCAGAGCCACGCCCCCACCCCACCCTTGGCTCCGCCCTTCACCCCCTAACCCCGCCCTCCCGACCTCCCCACCTCCCAACCCACCCCCGGCCCCTCCTGTTATACCAGCGTGTAGGACTTTGCGTAGGGGTTGTTGCTCTGTTTGAGGTGTCCCCGCGAATCCAGCAGGGACTCCTGCGAGGTGCTGAGCTTGGCGGCCTGGGCCAGCTCCGAGCCCTCCCTGTGGGGGAGCGTGGCGGCCGCGCCGGGCTGCCACTGGGCCACTGGGTCCCTGCTGCTAGCCCGCGGCGGCGGCGGCGGCTCCGATGGCGTGGGAGGAGCCATGCGGGAGGGCCTCTTCAGCGAGCGGCTCTTCTGGGGCTCCAGGCACGCCTGGCCCATGGCCGAGCCCTCGCCGCTCGACGTGGCCCTGGACGACCCCGAGCAGGTCATGCCGCGGTTTAGCAAGAAGTCCATGCGCAGATACGGCGGCAAGTGCACCAGCTCGCCACCTAGTGGACAGGGGAGGGAATGGAGGTTAGTGGACAGGGAATGAACTGATGACCAACGCAAGTTAGCTTACTTTACTTTCCGACTGGAAAATTGGGTGTGTTTTGGGTTAACTACATTTAAAGATATAACCGAATATAAAGATTTATACATATATATATATATATTTTTTTTTAAATTAAATAGACATGTACTGTACACTACACTGCACAAACACGCTTACACGCATAGTCGTGTACACACAAAAACAAACAGTCCTCAACAGGGATGGGCAACTTTCATGATAAAGAGGGCCACGTTTTTCATTATAACCATCGGAGGGCCACATGACTGCACACTTCAACTAAACGTGAGCTGAGAGAAGCTACACAATTTTGAATTTGGTAGACATGATTTCCTGTATTCTGGTGTATTTTGGGGATGGCCACTACCTAAAAAATCATCCAGAATCATAACCTATGTACGGTATGTTAATTGAACCAACATACATTCATTTCATGTTTTCCATGCTCAAACAGCCACATGAATGGTCAGTATTTTTATCAGTGCAAAGGGCTCACATACATCATCATTCAATGATGTCAAAAAACTGAAAAACAGTGGCCCAACATTAAGTGCAACAACTCAATGAACTCAAACCCAACAAGCAGTTGTAGTAGTTGTAGTGGCGACTTAAGTGGATATCTTTAATGACTGATATCGCTTCTAAGCAAACTAGACGCATGGGTTTGCCTTCGAATTCTATGAATTCTTCTCATCTTTCTTCTCATCTTTCATGCGGCCCGTGGGCCGCATGCTGATGTCAGACTTAGATGTCAGACTTAGGCCCAATCTCAATACTTCCCCTTACCCCTTATCTTCCCCCTTACCCTTGAAGTTGCGCGTTCATGTGAGAGCTAGTGGTGTCTCAATACCCAATTTGATCAAGATTAAGGGATAAGATTGAGTGCTATGTACCCCTTATTTTTAAGATGATTTGAGAGCTCACTTGGGCCGAATCTCGATTCTTCCCCTTGTCCCTTTTGCTTTGTCTTTGTCTTTGTCTTGGTTAAGACAAAGACAAAGACAAAGCAAAAGGGGCAAGGGGAAGAATCGAGATTCGGCCTAATAATATGATTCCAAACATATTATCCTAGGCCGTACCTTCTTCTGCTGTTTCCAGAATGCTGTTTTCAGTTGCTCACACATGTACACTGAATGTTCTATGTTCTATTGCAATCTCCCAGCTGTTTGAGGTGAACCATGTGAATTAACATGTTAAACCCATCTCTCATCCAACCCTTAAAAGTGTCAAACATAAAACCCCACAAAATAGATCGATTATTTCCCTGAAAACAATCCAAACCCCCGGCCCTTCTGAATGCCAAACATGAGATTGCTCAGGGTAAGAGCCTCAGACTAAGGTTGCGGTTTTAGTGTCGGCGTCATCACTGGTGGTCTGCGATTAGGAACGAGCCATGAATTCATTATGAATCCATCGTTAACAGCAGCACTAGGTGGGGGCGGTGTATGGCGGCCTTTAAAGGACCAGGGAACGGCCTCTGGGCTCCGGGCGGGGTTGGGAGAGGGGGTAGTGGGGGACTGGGGATGCGGACGGGGGGGGGGGGGGGGGGGGTGGTGTCAGCCTCACCCGGTCTGTGGGCCTTGGGCGCCGCCATGTTCATGACGCGGCTGACGTCCTGGGGCTTGGGCGGCGAGGCGGTGAAGCGGCAGATGCCCGACTCGGACGGCGTGCTGGAGGCGAGGCTGTCCGTGTAGTCGTTGGTGCCCGCCGTCATCTGCTCCGACGACGTGTCCGAGATGAAGCACTCGGTGATGGTGAACTTGGCGTGCCGCAGCTGCTCCTCCATCTTGGCGTGCTCGTAGGCGCGCGCCAGCTCCTCGTACGTGGAGGACGCGCTCTCCGTGGACACCATGCTGCTGCGGGCGCGGTCTGAGGGGGGGGGGGGCGGGGCGGGGTGTGGGGGAGAGAGGGTGAGGGGGGGGGGTGAGGGTTAGTGGGAGTGAGTCGAGTGTGTCATGTCACGTGTGTCAGTCAAGAAGCAGAAGTAGTTAGACTCATGGTTAGACTAGTGGTTATACTAGTGGTTAGACTAGTGGTTAGACTAGTGGTTAGACTAGTGGTTAGACTAGTAGTTAGAGTAGTAAACTGTTAAGTTTTAGGACGGGGGGAGGATGGAACTTAGTTTCCTGCTGTCTGTTTCATGCTCCTACGTAATGCAGGGTTGAATCAAATGGAATATGATCAAATATGATCTAATCGTAGCTAATCTAATGTAATATGTTCAGAAAGAATACAATTTTATCCAATCTAATGAAATGTAATTACATAGAATACAATTGAATACAATCTATCTAATAGAATACAATGTAATTGAATCTGATATAGTAGAATCCAATCAATTAAATATAATTTAATTGTATCTAATATAATCAAATCGCAAGCAATCAAACTAGTAGAAACCAGTCTGATCTACTCTAAAGAAATATAACATGATATAGTACAATATAATGCAACATAATAAAATACAATATTCTGTTATATACCCAAATTTAATATATTCCAATCTAATCTCACAGTGAATACAATCTAATCCAACCCAATCCAAGGACCAGAGACAAGCCTTGCAACACCTGCACCCTCCTCCCCCATGCACACGCTCCCCACCCGTGTCCAGGCTCCAGCCCCCGCCCCCCCGTCCCCCCGCCCCCCAGCCCCCCCTTACCTGTGTCCTGGGAGGGGCTGACGCTGTAGCTGTCGCTCTCCTTGTCCACGGAGCCCGCCACCCTGGGGGTGGGCAGCCTCCAGTCGGTGCTCAGGGTGTGGGCGGAGACGGGCGGGTGGGGCCGGTTCAGCGTCCACTGGCTGGCGTAGCGGTTGCGGGCGGCGGGCCCGGGCTTGGCGGTGCGCCGGGCGGTGGGGTCTAAGGGGTGGGGGGGGGGGAGTGAGAGGTGTGTCCAGAGTTTCACTTTAACACTTATGTGGTTTCACCCGCCAGAGTGGACCGATTTTTGCGGCCAAGCAAATTGTTTTGACATGTAACCCTGAATTTTTGTTTACCTGCCAAATGGTCAAATCTATCTGCCATTGGCTGGTGGCAGGTGTTAATTTTGGACCCTGGATATGCAACAGAAAACATATATATATAGTCATATTCATTCATATCATGTTGCTGTGACATGTACGTGTTTGTGTTTGTGTCTGTGTCTGTGTATATGTGATCGTCAAGGTTTTTTATCATCTGCGGACTCATCTGCTCGCTGAAACAAAGCTGACGCGTGACCCATGATCCTTGAACCCTTGTTGGTGCAGCATTAGCATCTCATGTGCTATTTAATGTAGTTGTTTGAGCTTTGTTGTGCTCGGTATGTCGTACATTAACAGAGAGTATGAATGTACTTATTGTAAGTCGCTTTGCATAAAAGCGTCTGCCCTAAATGTAAATGTAAGAGAGATACAGATTAAAATACCAGGAAATATAGGTTACGTTGTAAATAAAGGTTCTGAAAAGGGTCAGCAAGTTCTAAAAACTGCCAGGGGTTGTGTTTAAAAAACTAAGGAGTAAAGTAGAAACGTCCGTACTGGACTTACTGGTGCCTGGTCTGGCATCAGACACGTCCACCAGCGGCCCGGTGGCCTGGGACAGGGACTGGTAGTGGACCGTGTGGGTGACGGTGGACGACTTCTGCTTCTGGGTCTCCCCGAAGTCGTTGTCTGTGAGCAGCACCGTGGAGCGGTCGTCTGTGGGGACACAGCAGGGACAGAGAGCAGGGACAGAGAGGAGGGACAGAGGGAAGGGAGAGAGGAGGGACAGAGAGGAGGGACAGAGGAGGGACAGAGGGAAGGGAGAGAGGAGGGACAGAGAGGAGGGAGAGAGGAGGGACAGAGGAGGGACAGAGGGGAGGGAGAGAGGAGGGACAGAGGGAAGGGAGAGAGAGGAGAGACAGAGGGAAGGGAGAGAGGAGGGACAGAGAGGAGGGAGAGAGGAGGGACAGAGGGGAGGGAGAGAGGAGGGAGAGAGAGGAGGGACAGAGAGGAGGGAGAGAGAGGAGGGACAGAGGGAAGGGTGAGAGGAGGGAGAGAGAGGAGGGAGAGAGAGGAGGGACAGAGGATGGACAGAGAGGAGAGAGAGAGAGAGAGGAGGGACAGAGAGGAGGGACAGAGAGGAGGGAGACAGAGAGAAAGGCGTGAGCAGGTACCGCCAACAGAGTGTGTTCTCAAGTGACACATAGATTCAGTTTGAATAAAGGAAGCGAGGCGGACACTGACCAACGGTCTCCATGGTGTCCCTCTCCTCGATGAGGAGCTGGGCTCTGGGGATGTCGATGTGCATTCGCAGGGTCTGCTGCTGCTTGTTGATTGGCTCGGCGGGACGTGTGTTTTTACTGGGGGAGCACAGAGGAGGGGGGGGTTTGAGATACAGGACGCCGTCGAGGCAGAAACATGTACATGCATGGCTGCAGATGTATAGATATGGTTGCAGTAGAGTTTATTCCAACATTGTCTGAATTGACTTTGCACAGGGATCTTACCTCATCAGCATTTCGGCCAGACTTTTTGCATCTAGAATGAAAAAGCAAACAAGCAGAACACGTGACTTCACAAAGCGATGTGCAGCTAAATAAAAGTCCCTGGGATAAACGTGACAGCCGTGGTTACCATGAAGACCATCTTAACAACCACAATCACCATGACAACCGTGACCACCACCATCACACCGGACAACCTTCACAGCGTCAATCACCATGAGTACCGGGATCACCACGAATGACAACCGCGGCCGTGACCACCACAATCACCATGACGACCGGGGTCACCCTCGACGACCACTGTGGGCTTCAGGTTCTCACCTCGCAGTCTCTTGAGCCTCTGCTCCCTCCTCCGCCTCCGGAGCACCAGCAGGCCGATGAAGATGAAGACGATGCCCACCAGCACGCAGGAAATGGTCACCATCATCTTCAGCCCGTCGCCACTGCTGGCCACGCCCGCACTCACGTTGGGCGCCTTCACCAGCGGAGCGATGGTGCCTGGGCAGAGGGAGACCGCGTCACGGGAGTCCTACGCTTTTACACACTGAACAATGCATTAGAGGACGGCGTTATGAATATATATTAAAGAACATTAAAGAACAGAAGCTTTCTTTAATAGAAACTGAAATGTCCCCGAGGGCCTTTACTCTTCTGTATGTCCTTTACCATAACCGGAATTCCCCGTCAGGGATTATTAAAGTACATCTTATCATAGATGGTCCGCAGGCGAAACCGGTCCAACGCAAGTGCCGCTTTGTGATACAAATCTATCGGAGAACCCGCAGAGTTCAGCGATTCTCTTCTCCCTGACATCACCATCGAGAGTCTAACTTCAACATCCGAGAGAATGGGCGAGGGGGACTCACTGCCGTCGTAGCTCAGCGTGGCGAACTTGACCCTCTTCTCGGCGTAGCCGGCGCTGTTGTGCACCTTCATCTGCAGCTCGTACCAGGTGGCCTCCTGCAGGTCGTACAGGATGTAGCTCTTGGTGAGCGAGGTGCGCTGCGCCGTGGTCCAGGTGGGCGAGTCCACCGCCCGGTACTCCAGCGTGAAGGAGCTGATGGGGCAGCCGCCGTTGTTCCAGCCGTTCAGGTTGAGGCGCACGCGCGTGGCGTTGATGCTGGTGAACAGCTCCTGCTCCTTGGAGTACTGGGGCTCTGGGGGGGGAGAGAGAGAGAGAGAGAGGGTGAGAGAGAGAGGGTTAATGGCTGCTCTTCTTGACCATGTATTACCAAGTTCGGAGATATCCAACGCAAGACTTTGAGTTAGCGTGTGTGACAAGACTCCCAGAGAAAGCAGAATAATGATGAACAAATATTATAAGGTGAGACTGTTAAGAAAGAAATGAAATGATGAAAGAAATGATATGAAGGCTGTTTTCCAGCCTGGAATACCTCTGTAATGACCGCAGCCCAGGTCAGTACATCCAACAACACAACAGAACAACAACAAAAGTGTTCAAGCGTATCCAAAATGGCCAAGGTGCTGATGTTTACCTTTCCCGTGGGTCTTGGCCTCGATGATCTCACTGATGCGCCCTGGCCCCACTGCATTCTGGGCGGTGAGGGTGAACTTGTACCAGGTGCCGCACTTGAGGGTCTCCAGGCGGTAGGCCCGCTCGCTGGGGCTGATGGCGTAGTTCCCCCACTGCTCACTGTTGTCCTCCGAGTACTGGAGGATGTAGCCTGGGACCACGGGGGGAAACCACACACACACACGGTGAGGGTTCTGCCATCCATCAAGCTGTGATGCCCATGGTCACATCGGCAATTGAGCCCAGGTGTCATTTTAGATTTTTTAAAGTCTAAATTTCTAACATGTAATATTTTGTGATAAATGTTTGGAATGTGGTGACGATCATTTTATAAAGGTAGAGTCCCTTAGACAGGGGAATGTTCCTAATCTCTGGACGGACAATTATTTAAAGAAATTTGACACACATGCAATATTGTACAGGCATGCACACAGAGACACACGCGCACACACACACACACACACACACACGCACGCACGCACGCACGCACGCACGCACGCACACACAGACACACGCACACACACACACACAGCAGCAGCTTTAGAAGGAAAACAGAACATCGGCTGTGGTCTTTCTGCCTGACCTCTGATGGAGCTGCCTCCGTTGTCCCCCGGGATCCAGGAGAGGGTGATGGACGTGGTGGTGGTCTTGGTCACGGTGAGGCGGGGCTGGTCAGGTGGAACTGGAGGCGGGGGATAAGCAAGCAAAGCAGACCAAACTGTCACACGCCACCTCAACGTGATCACCAGAGAGCCGCAACAACAGAGACCCGGTTCCTCAGACTTACCTTGGACCTGCAGGTTCAGGATGATCTTGTCCGGCCCAAAGCTGTTACTGGCCACGCAGGTGTAGTTCCCAGAATCCTCGGCTTTCACCGTGCGTATGACCAGGCTGCCGTTGCCGTGGACGCTGCGTCGGCTGTCAATCACAACAGGCGCTGGGGTTCCATTGCTGGAACACGAAACAGGATTGGTCGGAAATTGAAAACACGGGGACATACTCGAAAGGACACGCCTTGGATGGACGTTAATTGAACATTAATTACAACATTAATTGAAGTTAAAACAGTGAGGTGGCGTCTGCCCGTCCGTCCCCCGTCTGATCTGAGGCTCTGAGGGTCTGGGCTCTCTTGGGGGTCCGGTACTCACTTGTCCTTCAGCCACTTGATGGTGGGGGCGGGGTCTCCCACGGCCTTGCAGGGCAGCACGATGTCCCTCATCCAGGGGGTGGTCACCGTGCGGTTGAAGGTCAGGATCCTGGCCGGCGCTGCACCCAACAGACAACGGTCGACGTGGTCAGAGCCGGCGCCCGAGTGACGATAAATTGCAGCTGTTTCAATGTGACTACATCTCTGCTACCTTTCTAAGGTTCCACCGATACAATCACGCTGGGTAAATGAAGTGCAAGGGATGATTGTATCCTGAATGAAAAAAATACTACATCGCAATAAATGGATGATAAAGAAAAAGACGAAAATAGAACATTCATTATGAATATCTTCTGTCTTGCTGCAATAATAGCAAGGTTAGGGGTGGGTTAGGGGTCATCGATGTGGGTCTGTGAGGGGGTGTGTGAGGAGTCATCCTCCTGGCTCTCCTCTTCTGAGCAGAACGGGGAACTGGGAGTGTAATGTGGGGGGGGGGGGGGAGAGGTCGTTCATCACCCACACTACAAGACAGGAAGTCAAAGACGTCCAGATAGCGACTCCGGGCCGCAGCTCTGGGTGCCAGGAGAGCGGGGTGGGGGTGGTGGGGGTGGAGGAGGGGGTGGAGGGGGTGGTGAAGGGGGCGCTATCATCGCTAACCATCAGCTTATCTGCACCTAGCGAGCGCGTGAAGAGCCGACAGGGTCAAAATGGCGGCTTATTAACATTTGTCTGACGTTCCCGTGACCCGTTTGGTTTTCATTCCCTGTGCCTGTACCTGTACACCTATGGGATCTCCTTGGTGCATCTGGGGATTATGGGAAATCTAGTAGGCATTTGTGAAACCTTGACGTTGACCGTATCCCACAATTATTACCGATGCCGTCGGTATGCTTAAAATATACAGAGGTTGTAAATAATTCACCATTTTCACATGATGGACCGAAAACCCACATGTCGAAAAAAAAGTGCTCTGAAACGACATGTGTTGGATTGAGATAAGACGTGAAACGAGATGAGTTCCAAGCAGGTCTTATCTAATTACCATCTCTCTATTTTCAGCTCTCTGCCACAGTTTACAGATAGATGGCATAAACACATTTATTCCCCAGCTTAGCAATACCGGTTCACTTTTGACGATAACGGCTAGGTCTGTGGTGGAACCAGTTTGAAAACACCTGCATGATCGGTGCCCAGCCATTTGGGAGACACTTAAACCCAAAGCGACCTACTCAAAACATGGCTTTAAAAAAACAGCTACAACAAGATAGCCTGCATAAATCCGTAATCGAACCCGGTACCTTTCCAGGTACTTCGCCACCACACAACCCTGCCTGATCTCGGGTTAACTGGCTTCCGGGACTCTCCACCTACCCTCTGCCATTGGCTTGACGGTGATGATGTCGCTGGCGTTCCCGCGGCCCGCGGCCGTCACCGCCACCACCCAGATGCTGTACTGCCGGTTCCGGGACAGGTTGGGGATGCGGTAGAAGAAGATGTCGGGCGCGGCCTCGAACTCACTGCTCACCTGCGAGGAGGGAGGAGGGAGGAGGGGGGAGGGAGGAGGGAGGAGGGAGGAGGGGGGAGGGAGGAGGGGGGAGGACTTTGTAACGTGATCACCAAACTGAGGTCAACCAAATGATGAAATCAGAGAAAGAATCTGATGGAGATCATGCGCTGAATGTTAATAGATTTAAGAGAAAAATATTGTGAAGTGCATTTTATTCTGAGGATAAAATAAAAGAGATTGATTGTAATCCCAAAACATTCTGCTAAATGTAATTAGTATTAAAATAAATATGAAAAAAAAAAAAGAATGACATTGCACTCGTTTTCATCACATTCAAGTGTGTGTGGTAAAATAAAATACGTTATTCTGTGTTTACTTTCAAATGCCACCACAAGGGGGATTAACTGCCTTCATTGAGTGGGTACAGCTGGAACTGTCTCCTTTGTATTTCTAGATTTAAATGCAGTAGAAGCTAGGCTCCTTTTGTAGTAATAGATAGTAATACAGTTGAAGCTAGGCTCATTATTTGTAGTTCCAGATGTAAATACAGTTGAAGCTAGGCTCCATTTGTGGTTCTAGAGGTCTTGTTCAGTGGTCCCTACCGTAGGATGTGGGTTGGAGCAGAAGACGGTGTACTTCCTGATGATGCCGTTGACCTTCAGGGGGGGCAGCCAGGACACGAAGACCACCGAGTTGGACGCTGCAGCGGCCTTCACGCCGGCCGGGGGTCCAGGAACTGGGAGGAGCCGGGAGATTGAACCACAGTTTAGAACCTGGGGCCGAGAACCTCTGGGACTATGAGCTGCAGGGATTGAGGGTCAGGGGTTTTCTGCCTCGTACATTAAGTGAAAAAAGTAAACAGCCAAGCATGTATTCTCAACTAGAAAAGTTGTCTTTTATGTGCATATGTTGTTAGTTATCTTGTAATAACTTCTGATACGGGATATGAGCCAGTTCCAAAAACAGTAGCAGCTACTATGAGCTATATTGTACTACAATATAGTAATTTTGAATGCTTTTAAAAGTGACTTACATTGAATTCAAAGAAATGTATTTCAGTGGCAGCTGGCGAGTACACAGTGAGCTTCTTGCTCAAAAATGCCCAGAGGTATGCTGCAGTTTCGGGGATCGGGTCTAGGGATTGGCGCTGGGTCCCACTAAACAACGCTGCCTCGTTTATTTCGACTTTGCCATACTGGATCGACTTGACTGTCGGACCGACTAGCCTCGGACCTACCATCCTCCTTGGTGCGTGTGTAGATCTGCTCGCTGCGCACGCCGTCGCCCGCCCTGGTGAAGGCCAGCACCTGGATGCTGTAGTTGGTGTACTTCTCCAGCCCGTCCAGCTCCAGGGAGGGGTTGGCCGTGGTCACGTTGCGGATCTCGCCCAGCTCTGTGTGGGACAGTGGAACAGAGGTGAGGTTCATCCACATCCACTCAGTCTTTTGCGCTGTTTGTGCAGATAGTTCGTTTTGTAGATATTTTTGAAGCGCGTAGGGGCTAGGCATCTTCCCCAAGGATGCCCTTTATAGGTTAGCTGTGGATGTTGGGATTCAAACCGGGAACCCTCAGGCTGGGGGTCAAACTCCCTAGCCCCTGCTAGACTATGCTGTGTGTGAATAAACACAGCTCTATGATAAGCTGCAGTCCCTATGACAAGCCTACGTACCTCGAAAAGATATGAGCAATGTACCATTATAGAGTGGATTACATATCTATATATCTATATATCTATATCTATATATAGGCTACATATCACAACACAGCCTTGTACATATTGCTGTATTCAATCACAGAGTTGTTGTTCAATGCCCCCCCCAGTCAAGGCCTGCTGCAGCAGTCCTTGACAACGCGCTCCTCACAGCTGCTGGAGGGCTGGATGATTTATGATGATCTGGCGTGCTGACTACCAGCACGTCTTTACTTTTGACTTTTGCAATTCGTTTTTTTATATCCCAAGACTTAATCTCCATAGTTTGATAGAAAAAAATAGAAAAAATATCAAACAAATATTAATTTAGTTTTGGTAATAACATTTGAATTACTCCTGGTACCCCTGGACATAGTGGGTTCCACCCGCGGACACAGCGTGGTTCCTCGTGTTGAACTGTTGCCATGCAGACTAACCCCCACCTCCTCCTTCACCCCTCGCTGTCAAGTCAGGAGCCGTCACGCCCGGTGGGCGGGGAGGATGTGATGTGACAGTCGGAGGGGGTCAAAGTTAACGGCGCTGTCACAGCCCATCACACTGTGGAGAACCCTGGCATGTGACAGTAGCATGCCACGCTGTGTGGCGGTCCTCTGTGGGGCGACCAAGCCTCACTGTAACCACCTCGCTCTCCCTCTGCAGTGGTTTAAATGGGGTTAAATGGGCCCTATTCACCTAGCGGCCATCTTGGTTCTAAATGTTGTGCATTTGTGTGTGTGCGAGAGTGTGCGAGTGTGTCTATGTGCGTGTGTCTGTGTGCGTATGTGTTTGGGGTAGTGTGTGTGGCTATATGCATGTGTGTTTGGGGTAGTGTGTGTGTGTGTGTGTGTGTGTGTGTGTGTGTGTGTGTGTGTGTGTGTGTGTGTGTGTGTGTGTGTGTTTGTGTGTGTGTACGTGTGTACGTTTGCACACAGGTGTGTGCATGTTTGTGTATGTGTGTGTATGTGTCTACCTCCATCGGGCAGGTTGGCCCAGTAGATGACCCTGAACCCCATGAGGTTCCCGTTCAGGGCCTCTTTGGATGGGGTCAGCCAGGAGAGAGAGATGACCTCTGGGGAGGAGGCCGACGCCTGCACGTTCTCCGGGGGCCGGCTGGGAACTGGAAAGGACCAAAGGAAAACATTCACATCACAGTGGAAAGACGTGTTTGATAATAACATGGTTTGGACTGAACCCCCCCGCAGTACTGTGAGGTCTCCACCAGGTGTCACTACGTCATCACACTGTTTCTCAGACAGGCGGCTCATTGCTTTACATGCTCTACAACAAGACATATGCATAATAATTGATGTGTATAAACTGGGATGTGGACGTTTTAAATGGACGTTTAAGTAGAGACGATTATGCTGTATCTGTTAACTCGGCAAGAGAGGCATTCACCAGCAGCAAATTCTAGACCGGAAGCACTTAACAAATGTCCAAGATGACTGTCAAAACTGTCAAGTGCTTGCCAAATTACCGATATTCCTTTCTATCCATACTGTAGTGTGACCCGTCCGAAGGCTTGTCAACTGAATAACATGGAGACCCAATTCTTGTCTTCTCACATGTTTGTGCAGATGATTGTGGCATTGTATTGTTCCTGAGATTATGCTCCGCTATAAATGCCCTTCATCTTACTACCTGTTACTAACAAGACTGAGTCCCAAACTAGGTCACCTCTGGTCATTTTGTATTCATCCTGTTTCTATATTGTAGCACTTACAGCAGTTAGCTTATTTAATAAATTGAATGGTCATCACAGTCTATGGGTTGTATCTTCATCGTTGAGCGCACTTTCAGTCAGGCGCTTTGTACAACAGCGTCCACTTAATAAAGGTCACATGATGTCACTTCCTGTCATGCACCGGTCGGCCCAGGACTCCAACCCCGTCCCGTGCTCACCGTCCTCCAGCGTGGTGGAGGCCACCTCGGTGGACGAGGGCCCCGTCCCGGCGCTGTTGCTGGCCTGCACCACCACCCCGTACTGGGTGTACTTCTTGAGGTTGTCCAGGACCAGGCTCTCGGCGTTGTCCCCCGTGGACTCCATGCTGATGACGCTGAACTGGTAGTTGCCCCCGGAGCTGTACTCCCGGTAGCCCACCTGGTAGCCCTTGATGGCCCCGTTCTGAAGGTGCTTCTTGGGGGCCTGGAGGGGGAGGAGAGGGGTGGGGATGGATAAGGTTAATGGTTAGTGAGTTGGGATCTTGTTGCTCTACAGGATGGATAAATAGGTAGGTGGATAGAATTATGGCTTTTTATTTATCAATCATTCAATCAATCATGCTGTCTGGATCTATCTACCAGTATTTTAAGTCTGTGGTCAATGTGTGGCTACTCTTGACCACTACACTCTGAAAGACGGGGCGACACACACACACACACACACACACACACACACACACACACACACACACACACACACACACACACACACACACACACACACACACACACACACACACACACACACACACACACACACACACACACACACACACACACACACACACACACACCTCCTCGCAGCCTACAGCATGCTTTAGCTTACCCTCCATGAGACGCGGATGCTCTGGGAGGAGAAGGCCTCCAGCTGCACCTCCTGAGGGGGTCCGTCCGGAGCTGGGGGGGGGGGGGACAGGTGTGGATGAAACACGATCAGCCCTGTCCTCATGCATCGTGCTCTGTATGGGTCCTGAACGCCACCAAGAACCCCCCCTCCGTCTGGCCCTCGGCCAACTCCCTGTCAATCACCCGCCCACGCGTCTCCACGTACAGATTCATATTCACGGCGCCGTTACAAACCCAGCGTCAGCTGTTGTGTGTGATGAGCGCACACCGAGAAGTCATCTGTGTGTGTGTCTTTGTGTTTCTGAGGGGATGGTTCTGTGTGTGTTAGTGTGTTTGTATGTGTGTGTGTTTCTGAGGGGGTGGGTCTGTGTGTGTTAGTGTGTTTGTATGTGTGTGTGTGTGTTTCTGAGGGGGTGGGTCTGTGTGTGTTAGTGTGTTTGTATGTGTGTATTTCTGCGGGGTGGGTCCGGGCTGGGGGGAGTCGTGATGGGGGTGGGAGGGTGTGTTATCATCGGGAGGGGTCCGGCTTCAGTCTATTGACCGCAGTGTGACATTTACTACTAGGGCCGCTAATTGAAAAGTTGTGCTTTTAGTGCAGGGTCAGCGTTCAATAATGCAACAGA
>NC_082388.1:19955921-19960943 GCF_031168955.1 Gadus macrocephalus | reverse complement strand
TGTGTGTGTGTGTGTGTGTGTGTGTGTGTGTGTGTGTGTGTGTGTATGTTTGTTTGCATGTGTGTGTATGAAGCTATGAAGTATGAGGCTCAGCTTTGAGATGGTGGAGGTGGAGGTGATGCTGGAGGTCGAGCTGGTGGTGCAGGGGGTGGAGGCGGTGTTGGTGGTGGTGGAGGTGTAGGTGGTTGTGCTTGCGTTGGTATTGGTGGGGGCCATAGTGCTGGTGGTGGTGGATGATGGGTGGGGAGGGGGGGGTGTTCATCCGCCTCTCGGGCCCTACCGGCGCTGAATGCAGAGCAGACACCAGCGGGCCATGGCGAGCGACTACAAGGCTCCTCCTCAGTGGCTGCAGCAGAGGCTGCAGCTGTGGGGAGATGGCCCAGCGCAGCGCTACAGTAGCAGGCTGTAGCCCCCCACACACACACAAACACACACACATACATGCACTGCACCAAACAGACCAGACAAGCCATCCCATTCAAAACAAACGTCGGTTCTCGTTTACTCTGTGTGAGTGAGCCTCTTGTATATGGTTCTTCGTACACCATCATCATCATCATCATCATCATCATCATCAACATCGTATATCATCCTAGCTCTCATCATCATCTTCATCTTCATCATCATCCTCATCATTGTCATCATGATCATGGTTATCATCCCTTTCATCATCCTCATGGTCATCATAATCCTCATCATCATCATCCTCATGGTCATCATTATCCTCATCAACATCATCCTAATGGTCATCATTATCCTCATCATCCTCATGGTCATCATTATCCTCACCAACATCATTTTTATCCTGTGCTTTGAAATGTAGGAACCAATCGATGATTCCCACTTCTAACATGCACTGTTTTACCATTCTATAGGCCAATTGACAGTAGTCTTCTACCTTTGAGAACAATTAAATATGTGACTACTATTAAAATAGAGATTAATTTTGAACTGAAAAAGTTTAAATCATTACACTACACTCTTACTCCAATTATGCTACAGCCGACAAACAACAAACAGCCGACAAATTGGGGTCACAATCAGTGGTGAAGTTCACAGAGTGAGCTCCAGAAACCACTGTCGTTAGCGTACGGGATTAAGTTAATCCCGTCGTCGACATATGTCGTCTATTCTAAAGTCTACGGAGAGATAATGCGGAGCTGTAACTGAACCGTCGGCTTGGTGACCACCGAGGAAAACTGGGCAGTATATGACCATACTTTGACATGACCGTGTTAATCATTATATTTTCTATCTTTCAAAGTAGTATCGCCTTTAAGTTACATTTAATTGATGTTACAGGAATATCCAAAAAACATTTCCGAATGTGTAAACATAATATTCTGTAGAATATTGGAAAACTAATGTGCCATGTGCAATGTGTGTCTGTCTAACAGGTCATTTTAGACTCATTATTATTCATCATAATATAGATACATTTCCATAAACAGGGAAAGCAAAAACTCTGTTTACATTTCAACAGTAAGATATCAGGTTCAAAAACATGGTGACGTTTTTATTCGTTTTCCAATGCTCAGCGTACAGAGTACACTGTTACAGTTTTACGGTGAATCCAGAGGGTATATTTTACCTTCCCTACGAACAGTGTGTCTCTTCTGCTGGAACAAGACACCAGGGATATTAAAGTGCAGCATTGTTAGCCTCCTGCTGAAACCAGTCAAAGTGGACCGGTCGTCCACAGGGACCGCGGCGAGCGCTGCCTTACGGGCGCACGCAGCACTTCACTCCACACCTCTCCACGCCAGAAACACTCGGGTCAATTATTAATGCCACAGACTGGCAAAACTTTCTCTTTCCGTCTTTATTTATTTTTCAAAGTCTTGATATTATTTCCAAGGCTTTAAATATTGACTTGGGGTAAGGGGGGAGGTGTGTGTGGGTGTGTGTGTGTGGGTTGGTCAACAAGAGGGTAAGGTGGCTCGTTCATTAATGCATAGGGATGGGAGATGGACAAAGACAATGGCACAGACGGGTGCGCACAAAGACACACAAACAGAGACACACTTTGCTACTTTAAAATGCAAGTGCTATAGAGAGTAAGGGGTTTGGACGGTGCGTCGGTGGGCACTGAGATGTAAATAACAACCATTTGCTCCAGGATTCGTGGGCCGCTATCGTCCATTATTTAGCACGGAGACGAGCCCGGGATTAGTGACTGGATGATCATTCTGACAGCGTTTACATGGATGACAGTTACAGATGGGTCACAACGCCAGAGACACCCTCCATCAATTTGTTTTGGCATTCCTGCACTATTTCATTATTAAGAAATAAATATGCTTGGCTATAAAGTGGCATGCTGTTAGACTTATACGATTAATGCCTTATTCTATTTACATTTTAAAACTGTAAACAAAATGATAGCCTTCATTTTGACTGCAAAAGAACTGCAAAAGAATAGGTCTGGGATGAGCAAATCTAAAAATACATTTTATAGCATAATTCCCAGTATACACAACGCACAGGAAACACACTTGCTGCAAATCCATTTATGGACAATTAAAGGATTGCTATAGATCTCAACATGGATGCTTCCCCCTCAGCGGTTAAATGTGAAACGTCATCAAAAAAAACTCAAAGCAATTGCTGGCTAGTCCACGTTTTCGCCCTCCACCCAAAAAGGGCAAAATTACATTAGCTCTTGTCTATTGAGTTTGTTAAATGCCCCACATAAAGTGAATTTGCCCCTCAGGGTTGTGTGGGAGCAGCGTTCTATGGTAAGTGATTTGAATGACCAGAGCAGGGCAATGCTGCAGTGGTTTCTATCAGACACACAAATGGGTCAATGCAGGGGGGCAAAGTGACATGGCTAGGAGACACACGGCTAGCTAGCAGCCCCCCCGCTCTGGTGGAAAGAACTGCAGAGAAGTAGGACCTGGCTGTCATTAGGTCAGACAGACCGGGGTCATACAGACACACACACAGACACACCAGAAGTACACACTGTACAATCAAGTGAATGAGCAGCCACACTGGTCTTACAAGCGCACACTCACACACACACACACACACACACGCACACAACACACACAGACGCATACATACACACACACAGACCTAGCGCCACTTCCAAAGACATCAACCAACTTGCATAGACCAGCCAGACTGGTAGTCTTGTCGGTCCCATGTCACCATGAGTGTGTCTGTGTGTGTTTGTGTGTATATGTGTGTGTGTGTGTGTGTGTCTGTGTGTGTGTGTGTGTGTGTCTGAGTGTGTCGGTATGTATGTATGTGTGTGTGTGTGTGTGTGTGTGTGGTGTGTTTATGTGTGTGTTTATGTGTGTGTGTGTGTGTGTGTGTGTGTGTGTGTGTGTGTGTGTGTGTGTGTGTGTGTGTGTGTGTGTGTGTGTGTGTGTGTGTGTGTGTTTCAGTGTCTGTGTCTGTGTATGCGTTCATATGTATGTGCAGTATGTAAATGTATTTGAGTCACACAGTAAATTCATGTACATAATCAATGCATGTACGTATGTAAGGTACTTAATGTACACCCAGTGCGTATTCATACATGCATGTAGATAGGTTGAGCGTATGCATGCAGCGCACGGTGTAGCACAGAGGAATACGAATGCTGGACTCACTCTCTGCGTTGATTGACATGGTGTCCTTCTCCCATGACACCACAGTGATGTAGGCCTCCACCGAGGTGGGGATAATGCACTTGAAGACGGCCACATTGCCTCTCATGGCCTTCTGGTCCTCCACGCGGACCGTGTAGGGCTCCCGTAGGACTGGAGCAGGAGAGGAGGGCTTTGTCAGTACATACACATTATAAACACTGATACAGTCTGATACATGTTCGAAGGAGAACATGTGGATACTGTATTTATACGTTTCCATTGGACTGTGTTTCACTGACTCACTGATGATTAAGTGATATTGGTTCGCAACAAACTCAAACATGAGTTTGTTGCTATTAATCTTATTTTTTTTTCACGTTTCAATATAACTTCCTTGTCTAAGCTGTATACTGAATGAATTCTGCTGTTTGTATTTATTCGTAAGTAGGTGTTTTCATATTTGTGTTGTCAGTGTTGCTTTCAATAAAGTTACACAGGGCTCTCTCATAAAAGATCTCCTGTTCAAATAAAGATAAAAAAAGTAAATAAAATACAGAGTAACACCAGTGGGTTGTGTGGGGGGGAGCGGCGACAGAGTACAAACGCCACTGACCAGCCTTGATGTGGACATCCTGACTGCGGATCCGCCCCGAGGGGTTCTCGGCCGTGCAGTAGTAGCTGTTGTCGTGGATGAGCTTGGAGAAGCTGGACGGGGGGATGTGGAAGATCTGGAGCGTGCCGTTGGCGTGCACATGGCGGATCCCCGGCACGTCGTAGATCTCCTCGCCGGTGGCCAGGTACCAGCGCAGGGAGATGGGCGGCGCGCCGGTGGCGAGACAGGGCACCGCGGTCCCTGTGGTGCTGGCGAACACTACCTCTTGCACAGATGCATTGACAAAATATAAGCTGGAACGTAAATCTTCACCGAAAACTGCGCGGGAGAAGGGAGAGAGGAAGAGAGGGCGTGTGAGATTGGGATGAGTTGTAACTTGTGTGTGTTTTTGGTTTGTTTCTGTGAAGGTAAATAGTGGTTGGGTTAGTAAGGCGCATGGATTCAAAGATAAACTGCGAGGAATACAATTAGAAAAACACATTATGGTCCTTTGGGAAATTTGATTTGCGTTTCACCCCAAGCAACAGCACCTTTACACGCAAACCCATTTCTAATGTATATTAGAAATATGTTAAGTGTATGTATTCATGCCAATTTATGTTTAGTATTAACTTGCGTTGTCTTTTTTATTGCGACAACCAGCAAATCATCGCGCCTGTAGATAAACTTTTATTTACGCGTTTCCATAACCAAACTAATGATGTTAATTAACGATGTTAATGATGTTAACTTAAGATAAACACTTATGGGTATGCTTAGAAACAGATACACAAATTGAACATGCAGAACTAGTATAATAATGCAAATTATTATAGGCCATCAGACAGCATA